>NC_057394.1:35869190-36169190 GCF_019320065.1 Cervus canadensis | reverse complement strand
ATATACCAGCAGAGTCAATCTCAGTCTGGAATCAAAGCCAAGATTTCAATTAGATCAGTAACTGGATGGGTAGTGTAATTTGAATTAAAAGGCCTGTATTTCTTTGACATTGAAACTTTGATGTGTTTAGTTGCTCAGTCACGTCCTATTCTTTGCAACCCTTTGGGTTGTAGCCCACCAGACTCCTCTGTCCATGGAATCTTTCAGGTGAGAATACTGAAGTGGGTTGCCATTTCCTCCTCCAGGGGATCTTCCTGACCCAAGGATCAAACCGTCTCCTGTGTGTCTTGCATTGCAGGTGGATTCTTGAGCTCCTGAGCCATCAGGGAACTGTAATTTGAATTAAAAGGCCTATATTTCCTTGACATTGAAACTTTAGTTGGGTCCAAATTCTCTTGGTTTCTAACATATCATTAAAAAAAAATCTCTACTCTGATATCATATTTAAAGAATTTACTTGACTTTGAAAATATGTGCTCATAGGCTTTCTTCCCCTTTTAGGATTTGTCCAGGTACCCTGATGAGACTTGAAAAGTTGAAATCCTTGAGTGACGACAGCTTTGTGCCGTTAGCTGATAGCTTGCAGGGTCTGACAGACAATCCAATTGGTTTAACAGTGATCAGACTGTTGAGAACTTTAAACCACCCTCAAATCACAGTGAGATTTGATGAGGAAGTTTGAAAAAAAAAAAAAATAGCCTCCAATTTTTTTCCCCTGCACTCTATTGTTGTGTGCCTGACCACAATTTTTCCACAGTTAAATCTTAGAGATAAACATTTTTCCTTTTCAGAAAGCAATGCTGGGTTAGGAACTTTAACTGGGTGTTTTATATTGAGCATACTTCTTTGGACTCATTAAAAAGATAAACAGAAATAAATAGAAGTCTCTTATTTAAGAGAGTTGCTTGACAGAAAATCTTTGCACAATGACCATTGATTTATTGACCTCTCTGTATAACACTTAAATTGCAGGATTTGGAAGATTTCCTTTAAATCATTCATTGAATGTTTTTAAAGTAAATTTAATCATCAGAAATATTGAAGGCCTTTACTTGGAATGAGTAAAGACAATCAACACACTGAGAATTGTTTGTGTCTAAACACTACCATATTTGACGTGTTTACTTTCACGTGTACTGTCCAGTGAAATATTCAGAGTAGTTTTTTATTTTTCAAAGACAACTAATCTTAAATGATTTATTCATCTATAGAATCATGCAAGCATTAAATTACTTCCTAGGATATTGATAAAAATCTGTTTTCTTCTCAACTTCAACATATTAATATATCAAAACCCCAAATGAATTAAACATTGGAATAAGTGATTAGACTAATTTATCCTACATGTAGTTAAAAAGCCTAATGTTGAGACTGAGATATGTAAAATTTTATGTGTTTATGATTTTTTCTTTAAAATTTTAATGACAGCTTTTAGAATGTCTGCTGGTTTATGTCATTTGTCCTAGCAGCCTGCTCTCCATATACGCTGGACTGACTGAACATGTGTTAAAGCATTGTTTCTGAGAGTCGACTTTAATATAATCAGATGCAGGGTTACAGCATCTGTTCATACTGAAGACTTTATCAACCAGCACTGCACAGTGATGGATTTTCTGTGTCTTTGTTTTGATTCAGTTTACTGGTAGATAAAGGGCCAATTTAAATTAAGAGACACACCTTTGAATTTTATTAGTGATAGTCTACAGTTATAGAAAAACAAAAAACAAATTAAGATGTCATTTGGTTCATGACAACAAAATTGGAACTGTAATCTGACATTTCCTTGGGATCCCTCTGTTTGATGTGTTATTCTCCTACTTTTCCTTTCTGTTATATAAATTTTTTCTAGGTCTTTCTTATGTAAAGCTAATCCAAAGTCACCTATAGGTTTAGCTTCCTCATCTAACATGGGAATCTCTAGTTTTCCAGGATTATTCCTAGGTTTCAGTTGATATCGGAAGGCCTTAGCATTCTCTAGTAAGGGTTGTGTGTATGTATGCTCAGTTGCTCAGTCGCCTCTGACTCTTTGTGACCCCATGGACTGTAGCCTGCCAGGCTCCTCTGTCCATGGGATTCTCCAGGCAAGAATACTGGAGTGGGTTGCCATGTCCTTCTCCAGGGGACTTCCCCAACCCAGGGATTGAACCCCCTGTCTCCTGTGTCTCCTGCATTGCAGGCAAATTCTTTACTGCTGCACCACCTGTGAAGCCTCCTAGTAAGGATTAGGAGAAAACTAATTCGGAACTTTTGCCAAGGCTCTGGATTACTTGGGTTTGAACACTTCAATACAGTATATGTAATACTGGGGGTGCTTTTTAGGGACTGTAAGTATTACCCTAAAATGAGTTACTGCCATATAAGCAGAGTTCACTAGAGATTCTAGGCTTTAGCATGCTATTGACCTGAGTGTTTATATTAGTTGTATTACCTTGGGCAAAATGATGCCTTTACCTTTTAAGCCACAGTCTCCTCAATAAAATATGAATAGCAGTAATTGTAAAAAAGCTTCTATTTATCTCATAAAGATGTAATGAAAATGAAATGACCTAGCTCTATACCTTAATATAGTAAGTGCTCAAGAAACCGTAGCCTTGTCATTCTTCTATTAGCCAAAGGGGCAGAAGGGAGAGGAGGAAGAATGAAGAAATCAATGAACATTGTCTTCATTCTTACTGAGGACCCACTGTTCCCAGGACTGGAGGGAAGTTGAACATGCATCTATGGAACAAGAACTGGGAGGAAATATAGCCAAATAGTAATTTATAGGTGGTTGAATTAGAAATGATGGCTTGTTTCTTCTTTATACTTTTCTCTACTCCCTGCATTTTGTACTATAAACAGGTTACTTTTGAATTCTAGAATTTGTTTTTTTAAAAAATAGTATAAAATTATGCTTCCCTTTGTAATTTTTTTCCTGTTAATATAGCTCCAGAAACTCTTGAGTTGAGTCTCTTCGAGAGATTTTGCAGGGGTGGTAGATGCCATTAGTACTGCCTAGGACGAGATGAGAGCTACCCTCAGGAGGCAGAAACACAGCTTAAGTATTGGACAAAACTGGGCTTGAGTCTAACCTGTGAAGTCTTGGGAATGTTACTTCATCACCCTGAAGTCAGTCTTCTGATCTGTAAAGTCAGAGTGACAGTGTCTCTTTTGTGAAGTTGTCATGAGGGTTAAATCAAGTGAGCATTCCTATGTGGTGAGCTCAACACAGCCCAGCCCATAAATTATTCATATAACAGTGGCTATTATTATTTAGTGGAAGATCATTGAAGGTCAACTTCCTCTTTTTCCTGGAGAAGCAAATGAAGTACATGGAAGTTACATGACTTTTCTGATATCTTCTGGATGATAAATGAGAGAGCCTGGACTAGAAATTGGGTTTACTAACATCAGTATGTGGCTCTTTCCAACAGACAGGTGTTCTCAGAATTTCTGTCATTGAGTATAATCTTCACAAGTTTTTCCATATCCACATAAAGACTAGATATACTTTTCTTACTATTTTTATTTATAGGTACTCTTTTTCACCTACATAAATTTGTTTATAAATTGTGCTTCATTATCCTAAATAAAAATTCAGTATCACTTTTCATATCATAAAGAAAAGGTAATTGTAAAATAAATTCAGTGCCACACAATAATTTTATTATAATTTAGCTAGATACTGTTAGAAGCAAGTTTAATGTCAAAAAGACAATAGCTTGAGAGAGAAGGTTAAGGAGACTAGAGCACCTCGTGACGTTAAGGAATTGGGGCCTTGGTTGCAGGAAACGAGAAAGCAGAAAGATGCCAAGTTACCTGCATGCATGAAGTTGCTTCAGTTGTGTCTGACTCTCTGATGCCCTATGGACTATAGCCTCCCAGGTTCTTCTGTCCGTGGGATTCTTCAGGCAATAATACTGGAGTGGGTTGCCATGCCCTCCTCCAGGAGATCTTCCCAACCCAGAGATCGAACCCATGTCTCTTATGTCTCCTGATTTGGCAGGCAGATTCTTTATCACTAGCGCCACCTGGGAAGCCTTGAAGTTATGGTACATAATTGTAAGAGACTGGCCATCTGTACTTTGGGTTTTAGAATGGATCAGAATGTGTGAGGGTAGGGTACAGAGACAGGTCATTGAGTGAGTCCTTAACCAGAGTAAAATGTCATTTCTCTTTCGGAAATGTCTGAAACCATCATATGCTACTCATCAGATTTCCTAAAAGGATCTTACTTATAAAACCTGCCTAGTTTATTCTACTTTCTTCCTTGGCCATCCATCCAACTTCTCTCACAACCTAAGATGGCTTGATATCAGCTGTTTCTGTTCCTCTTATGCTAATGAATGGAACCTGCTTTTTTGTAGCAAGAAGGCAATCTATTTTCAGTGACAGCTTATAATGAACTGAGAGGCTTACACTATTGAATGCATTTGTGGTGGGAACAAAGGGAGTGCAACATATACATCAGTCAAATAGCCAAAAATGGCCTTTTGCGTGCTGGCTAGGGATGTAAATAATGTGTCTACAGGCAGAACAGATGGTGTAAGGCATGTTGGCAAGAAACCTTCTCACCAGAGGTTAAGCTTCCAGAGTTTTCTTAGCAATGTATGAGTAATTGTTCTCTGTCTCAGTCAATATTTTAGGAAAGTAATTAGAGAAATACCCACATGAGAATGTACTGTTTCTAGAAGTGAGAAAGAAGTAAAGGAAATCATCCATATGACTAAGAGATCAGCAGGGGAGCCCTTCTCCTTCCATTAAAAAATCTTTCTTTCCTAATCCTTTCACTTCAATTCTCTTCCTCATTTTTCCTTTATATATCTCTTTATATTTTCCTCTCTGATAGATTATCCTTTAATTTTTTAGGTACCTTAGCTCTGGCCCTTTCTAATTTCATCTTATTACTGTTTGCAAAAGATTTCCAAAGGAGAAAATTCTACTTTGGGGAAAAAAAATGGTTTAAGGAGACTGTAATCAAAGTCTGTGAAATATATGAAAAGGGTAAAGATAAAACAGGTCATTCGAAGTTCTAATATACCAGGAATAAGCTTTTTCTCTGAAGCTTAAAAATAGCAGATATAAGATGAAAAAAAAGGATGATTGACATTTAAGGGATCTATCCTGAGACTTTTCAAGAGTCTCTCAAATTATAAATATCAATGAAGTATAAAGTTTCTGACAAAATGCAGGAAAAGATATGGAACTGTATATGCATTTTATTTAGACTCTTAAGAGTTTCTTACATTATAAATTGATGCCAAACTCTGTGAAAGTATATAGTTGGTTGACTGTTGATGTGAGGATGAGTGGTTTGATAGACATGCAGTTTAATCAGTAAATAAAACTCTACAAACATTTCTGTGAGACACTTGATGGGAAAAGCATCAGTAAAGCCACTAAAACAATTTATAGTTTTATCTCTTACTTGATGGGTAATTTTCCCAGAGGCTGGAATGCTAGCCAAAACACCATGAATTGCTTTCTTCCTATTTCTCTGTAGATATATCATGATATATTCACCTTACAGCTATGAGTCCTGCCAAACCAGACATTCTTTAATTTATCACCAAATTCTATGTTGTATAATGAGCCATATTGAACTCATGAGCCATCATTTTCTTGACCTGAATATTCTATTAACAGCACTATCATTTGTTTTCCTTTTTAGAACTTTTTTTCCCCACAAAGAAATGTGTGTGTGTGTGTGTGCGCGTGCGCATGTGTGTGTGCATGCACATCGTATTTTCTGGGTCTGGAAGACATTGGTGACCAAATGAGTTTGAATTTCTCCACATACACTTTATCTGCAGATGACATCATAGTATACCTGAAAATTCTAGAGAATCGAGGTAAATCTGACTCAAACATAAAGGAATATAGAACACTAGCAAGATACATCAGTGTGCAAAAATCAATAGTGGACATGTACACAAATAACTAGTTAAAAGATATAATGGAAGAGAAAATCCCATGTGCAATAGTGACAAAAAAGGTGATTTATGTGAGAATAAACTTAACACATGTTCACAACCTCTATGAAACACTCCTGAAAAACTCAAAAGTATGCTGGAATAAATGGAAAAACATCTTTTGTCCTCAGTTAGCGTGTCTCAACATCACTAAGGTGTCAGTTCTCTCTGTGTTGTGCTTAGCTCATTTGTGTCCAACCCTCTGTGACCCCATGGACTGTAGCCCACCGGGCTTCTCTGTCCATGGGATTCTCCAGGCAAGAATACTGGAGTGGGTTGCCATGCCCTCCTCCAAGGGATCTTCCCAACCTGGGGACTGAACCCAGGTCTCCTCCAGTGCAGGGGGATTCTTTATCATCGAGCAACCACGGAAGCCCAAGAGTGTGTAGCCTATCCCTTTTCTAGGGGGTCTTCCCAATCCAGAAATCAAATTGGGGTCTTCTGCATTGCAGGTGGATGCTTACCAGCTGAGCTACCAGGGAAGTCAGTTCTCTCTAAGCTGACATAAATTTAATGTAATCTCAATAAAATTATTAACAATTTTTTTTCACTAGATATAAACGTGTTGATAAGGAAGTTTATTAAAAATAAAGTGCAGGTATAGTTAGGAAGACATTGAAAATCAAGATATATAATTAAATGTGTGTGGTATTGATGCATACATAGACTATTGAAATGCACATTCCAGAAACAGAACCAACTTTGTGTGGAAATGAAGTGTCTGCATAGGTGATGTATTAAATCTCTGGTGTAAAGATGAGTTTTTAAAATAAATGGTCTTAAGACAAATGAATACTTGAAAAAGCATAAATCTATTTGTCATACAACATACAGGAATAAAGTCAAAATATGGAGGAAGTGGTGAAGTTGAAAAAATTATTTTGAAACCATTATTTTAAAAGATTGATTCAAACAAATTTTATCCATGGTGTTAAGGCTAGAGAGGAAGGTTTGAACAGGAGCGAGATATTTGTGCAGTCTTCTTTGTTTCCTCACACATTGTTTATGTCGCAGCTGTGCTGTGCAGAAATTAGACGCACTGTGACCTGGTGATCAAAATTAACAATGCTAATTAGTGGCAGATGGACAGCTTGTGCCTTTAGATCTATTACCCTGGGGACAACAAACATAAGTCAGAGATGCTCAGTTTACTCAGATGGAAATATTAACAAGGCAACTCCACTATGTAATATTCTATGTTCTTCAAAGACGTCCATGTCACAAAAGACAAAGAAAGGCTGAGGAAATCAAATGGAAAGAAACTAGAATTGAAATCAAATTGAAAGACACTTCTTATTTTTAAGAAATCCATGTTTAAGTATGAGGGGTGAAAAGGGACATGGTATATCTACCATTTTCAAATGGTTTAGAAAAGTAAACTACACCCACATCTGTATTTCATTCAGTTCAGTCGCTCAGTCATGTCCAACTCTTTGCGACCTTATGGCCTGTAGTATGCCAGGCTTCCCTGTCTATCACCAACTCCCAGAGCTTGCTCAAACTGATATCCATCACGATGGTGATGCCATCCAACCATCTCATCCTCTGTTGTCCCCTTCTCTTCCTGCCTTCAATCTTTCCCAGCGGCAGGGTCTTTTCCAATGAGTCAGTTCTTCTCAACAGGTGGCCAAAGTTTTGGAGTTTCAGCTTCAGCATCAGTCCTTTCAATGAATATTCTGTACTGATTTCCTTTAGGATTGACTGGTTGGATCTCCTTGCAGTCCAAGGGAAATCTGTATTTATATCTCTATTGTTATCATCATGTATGTATGTATGTATGTATGTATGGATCTATCAATCATCTATCTACCTATCTATATATCTTCTGTCTCTCTAGAATGATAAAGAAAATGTGTCCAAATGTTAAATTTAATGAATCAGGATAAAAGTTAAATAAGATTTCTTCTTACTATTCTTCTAACTTTTATGTAAGTTTGAAATTATGACAAAACAAAAAGTTAAAACACATTAAATGTTAAAAAGTTTATTCCATGGTTATACTGTCATGTTCTACCCAAGATAGAACATAAGAAGGAAAAGGAAGAAAACCCTGTGTGTCACGGCTGTCCTTTTCAATGTCCTGAAAACACTAAACCCAATGAAAATGAAGGAAAGTGAATTAAGAAAAAAAAAAAAGGCAATCACATAAAAAAATAAAGGAGAAGAATGAGGAAAGTACAGTGTTAGCGTTCTGGAGGTTTGGAAAGCACATGGCAGGGTGGTAACAGATTCAGTAGACTAGAAAAGGCTGCCCCTGAGAGAGACTACGATGCAGGTAGGTTAATGCAGCAGCAGCCTGGAAAGTCCCTGGAGTTGGTGGAGGAGGCGCCACTGAAAGCGGGAGTCATGGCGGCCATGGATAGGAAGCGGCTGAGATAGGAAGACTGGTTGCAGGCCTGCACATAAAGCTCTAGACCCAGAAGTCCTATTCTACTCTGCAACGTTGGACTCACTGCTTCTCTCTTAACCCGAGCAGAAGACTGGGTGTTTGCTTCCTGGAGAGTCTGAGTCAGAGGGACTCAGGGCTCGGCGACTCCACGCACAGTTGAACTGTGGGCACTCCCACAAACAGTATCGCGGGCACTGAACGTCTGCATGCTCAATGGTAACGACCTCATCCAACTGACTCCCTTGCCTCTGAGAAAGCAGGCAGCCAAGTCTCTGAGGTGAAGGCAGGGCACGGAGACTTTCTTCTGGGTAATCTGACCAGCCCAGGAAGAGAGACTTAGAGGTAGTGAGCATTACATATTCTCAGGACATGGTTTGGCCCCAGTAATGCTGAAACGTGGAGGCCAGTTGACAAGCCCTGGCTATGCACATTTTTAAGGGCTTTGTGAAGAGTTTCTAGCACAAAGGATAGGACAAAACAAGAAAAGTAAGGGATTTATGGATGAAAGAGACATTGCACCAAGCTAAAGAAAATCTTGGAAGAATATCGATAATATCTCTAGGCAGAGAAAAGAAGATAACGTCTCCATGGAATAAGAACTGGGTACAACAGAATAGGAGCAGAAAATGGCCTCCAGAAACTAAAAATATATAGCAATTAAAAATTCAAGAAAAGTTTGGAAGGGAAAGTTGATAAAATTCCCCCAGAAGTAGACTATGAAGACAGAGGTGGAAGAAAAGAAATAAAAGATTAAAGGATCAGCATAAAAGGCCAGATATCCTAATAAGAGTTTCAGAAAGAGAGGAGGAAATAAGGGAGAAAATCATCAAATAAATAATTTAAAAAATTTCTCAGAATCAAAAGACATGAATTTCCATGCTGTGAAAATTATTTGAATGCCCAATGAATGTCTCTCTTTCAAAAACAGGGTAAAGAAATCTATGCATGTTACCATGAAATTTTAGAACACATTGACTAAAGGGAAGATCACAAATACTTCTAAATGTAAAAAGGAGTATATTCAGAGAATATAATTGAAAGTTGCTGGATTTCTGAGTAATAACACTGGCTGGTAGAAGACAATGAAGATAGACAAGTTCTTTGTTGCAAAAATTGACATGAAATTGCGTTGTTTTGAGTGTAAAATAAAAAAAGCATGTAAAGTGCCTATGTGGCATTACATTGTCTATTATTAGTAGATAGTGAGTAACTTGAAGATAAGAATCATGCCTTATTCAAGTTGGCCTCTTCCGGTGCCAACCAACCTGCAAGGCTGGGCATATATTAATACTCACTATGTGTTTGCTGCACCAGAGGGAAGCAAGCAGTTGCACTGATGAAATTGATGGCCATAGGGGATTCCCAGAGAAGTGTACAAATGGTCTTTGCTGGTCTTATGTGGTAGACTAAGGGTCCCTGGGCTGGAGCTTTTGTTTGTTTTATACACAGTCTTTACAGAAAACTTCCATCATGGTCTCTGGTCAAAACAGTAGCATGAAAAAACAAAACAAACCAAAAAAAAAAAAAAAACCAGTAGCATGAGCTAGAATGGAAACCCCATTATTTGTGGAGCTTTGCCTGCTGATGGTGATAATGTACACAGAATTTCTCAAGTTTGTCCTTTGCAGCTCCTGGAAGAAGTATATGCACATTCACAAAGCAAATAGACTTAAGGAGCAAATTATTTATGTGGATAATTTAAAATGACCCTTCCTTCCACTCTATACACACCAGGATGATTAGTAGTCAGTATCTTTCTGGCACTTCTAGTTAACGTAAAAAGGGAGGAAAAAGCAATAAGCTATATATATTAGAAAGGAAGAGCGAACTTCTTTATTACATAGGACATGAAAATTAACCATTTTTAATGAGTTAATAAAATGACTATTTTATCACAGATGGCATGAAAAACTATTAGAAATAAAGAGATTTTAGTAAATATAAGTTGCATAGATAAAAACCAGCAACAGTCCCTTATACCAGAAACAATCTGTTAGAAAAGATAATAAAAAATTCTAACCTACAACAGAAAAATACTGGGAAATAATAAGGATGCAATAGTAAACAATAAAATGCAGGAGGCGTTCATTTTGATGTCAGCTGCCCCCTTTAGATTTAAACCAGATAGGGCCCCCTCTGTGTGTGGAAGGCTACTCAGTGGTACCAAGCCCAGGTAGCTCTCAACATCCCACTTCAAAGGACATCCTCAGAGCAAAAGCCAGCTTGATGGTGACAGCATACTCTGGAGGGAGGCTGCCAAGATCTGAAGCCCGGCTTTAAGATGTAACAGGCAAATCACTGGTAATTTCTGTTCCTAATTGTCCCATCTGTGAAGTCAGGTTAATAATTAACCCCATTCACCTATCTAATAAGATTGTAGTGTGTAAAAGTGAATACATATAAAGCCCTTAAAACAGTTTCTGGCCCATGATAGTTTCCACAAAACTGTTAGCTGCCATAGGATTATCACTGTGTATCCTATTTGACATCTACTGTGTGTTCCTAGAGGATGTAGCTTCCTCTGAAGTCACTCTGTCAACAATTATAATGAAGTTAATCTCATTATCATTTTCTTCCAAAATGTTGTTAAGAAGGGATAGGTAGATGGGTGTGCAGCAAAGATGGGTCAGACTCTGTTTCAAGACATTTAGGCATTTTCTCCTCAATGTGCAATTCATCTTTCTACCTCATAAACCTCCGGGGAGAAAACCATAAAACCTCCCTGAAGGTTTTATAAAACTATAAAACCTTCCTAATGGAGAGACATGCTACAGACAGATAAGAAGATTCAGTATCACAGATATTGTCAGTTCTTCTCAAATTAATTTATACATTTAATTCCAATGTGGTAAGGTCTCCCTGCCCCCCCCCCCCACTTTTTTTCTAACTTAGCAAGCTAATTTAAAATTTTGATTGGAAGGGTAAATGCAGTAGAAAATCCAAAAAAAATTTACAATACAAGAAGAAAAATGATGGTGTTGCTTTACCATAAATCAAATCAAATAATAAAACTCTAGTAATGGCAGTGGTGCTCATGTAGGACTATCCACTATGGTACCCACGGCCATGTGTGGCTATTTACATTTAAATTAATTGAAATTAAGTAAGATGAAAACTTCAGTTTTTAGTCATATCACATTTCGGGTGTTCAGTAGCTACTAGTAACTACTTCATGAACAGTATAGATACAGAATATTGAAAATCTCAGAAGTGTTCTCTTAGTGGGACTCTAAAAACTAGTATAGGATAAAGGTAGAAATTTAATTAAATGGGTAAAATGGACTGTTTTTGTTGGGAGCAATTTTTGGTAGCCTTGGAAAAAATATTCAAATGATACCATTACTTCACAGTATAAACATAAATTTCAAAGAGTTCAATGTTTTAAGATAAAGATAAGTATTAAAAGAAGAATAACAGAACATTAAAAACTTTTATGATTGAAAACATCTTTTAAAGATAAAATATTCTGAAGCATAATGAAAAATAAAAGAAGGTTACATTAAAATGAAAATTTCATATAAGAAAGATATAGAGAAAATAAATAATAGGTGACAATTAGGAAAATTTTGCAACCTAATTGACAAGTAAGGACTATTTAAAGAACTCTTGAAGATTAATTTTAAAAAAAGCTATAATTTACTATAAAAATGAGTAAAGTACATTAAAAGTCAGTTCAGAGAAGAAAGAATGCACTGAACACTCAAAATATGAGTGAAAGATTAGAAAGTAAAAACAATATTGATATGATTTTTTTTACCTGTTGTACTGTCACCACTTAAGAAAGAGTAGAGACAAAACTTTATTACGCTGTGGAATGGAACAGAGGTGGGCACTACATATTTGGCAAGAAATTTGGCAAGAGTGTAAAAAATTTAAATATGCCACTTGTTGATCCAGAAATTCGACTTCACGTAAAGATGTACTTGTATGTAAAAGTCAACTGCAAGATTACTTTTAATTCTCTCCAAGTGGAAGCTATACTGTAATGTTTACCAAAAAGGAAATGATTAAATTAATTGTGGCATATATGCATATTTATATTTATACTAGGCATACATGTGTTTGTATATCTGTGTACTGCATCTGTATATACATGTATATAATGCTATATCTCTATCTATATATATATAGCAAAAATACTGCCATGAATACAGTGAGGTAGCTCTGCGTGTTCCTGTATGTAGAAATGCCTTCAGTGTACACTCAATAAAGAGTACTACTTATAAATATTATACATTTTATGCTTATAATTAATTTATAATCATTTGTAAATAAAATAAAGCACATTATAGAGTATTACCCAAATTTTGTTAAAATATATGTTTGTATACACACACACACTCACACACATGTACACACACGTTTGAGTTCGGCCCCTGGGTTGGGAAGATCCTCTGGAGAAGGGCACAGCAACCCACTCCAGTGTTCTTCCCTGGAGAATCTGATGGACAGAGGAGCCTGGTGGGCTAAAGTCCATGGGGCGGTAAAGAGGCAGACACGACTGAAGGGGCTTAGCGTGCATGCACATACACACACTTTCTCTCTCTAACATGCATTATTTTTTACATGCTTAGAAATAAGTCTGGAAGACTTGAAACCAAACTATTTCTGACATGCTATTTTGAAAATAAAAATACCTGTGTAATATAATAGGAGAATGAATTTATTAGATACAAAGAAAATCTTCTGGCCAGCATGGGAAAGAGAGTGTAAAAGCTTTCAAAAAATAACTGTGATCTGGTTGAGTTCAGCATGATATAATAAATAGATAAAATACTATGAAGGTCCATATGGAGGCTCAATTAATTCTATCTTGGGGGAGTCAGGAAAGAAGAAGTGGTCCCAGAGAATATTTAATATCCTGAAATGAAGACTAGGATTTTATTGTTCCTCCTTTTTCACATCAAAGAACCAAGGCACTAGAGGATTTTTGGAAGCACTTAGCCCAACATCTGACATGCAGAGTGCTCAAGATAAGAAAGGGGGCATTCTAGGTTGGTGGAACAAAATTTACAGTTCCAGTGGCCTGAATGTTACCGTTTGCATGGGGGAATGTAATTAAGTGACTGGTATTAGGATTTGTATGAAAGGGTGGGAGTCAGGGAGAATGGAGAAGAGAAAGGACAATAGCAGGTGTTGAAAGAGAGCAAGCGATTGGAATATACAGGGTGTTATATTCCTTGCTGATGAGTTTAGACTGCATCCACTAAGCCCTGGAGAAGTAAAGTGTTCTGAAGAGTGATGAAGTAAGATCAAACATATATTCTGGAAAGCCAACTTTGGTGGCAGGATGGAGGGTGATCTGGAGAAGGAGGAGACTACAAACTCTTTAGGATGTTATTGTAAGTGTGCATACCAGGCGGAGGGGAGTGACAGTGGAATGTATACGGGAGAACCTCCAGAGGTCGTGTCTGCAGAAGCTATAAATGCCTTCCATTCTCCTCGTAAGATGGCTTGGCTACTCCTAAAATATTTCTCACCATGGCTTCCCTGTCATGCTTATTGTCTATTGCCCTCTACCAAGTTTCTCTTTAATGAGTTGCCTGAGGCTACAGTGGCTTTTTGAAATACCCTAAAGCTTGGGAATGCTATTGAATTAAACATTAATCAGTGAGGTGCCCCTCCTAAAACATTTAGATCCTTTTTGGCCAGAGCGAGCTAAATATCTAAGTGTAGAGTACAAATACACTGTAATTGTAAAGAGTATGAAACAATTTAACTAATGATTTGGGGCAGGTTTAAATTTAGTATAATGGAAATTCATTACTGTTTGACTTGGATCGGTATTGTTCTTTCCTTTTTAAATAAAGGAAGACAAGGAGGGCAAACAAAGGCACCAAAGGTCACTGGTGAGTTCCTTCTAGGTAACACTCTTCTAGGAATCACACGGGGCTAGTTTACCTTCCTCTAAATGGTCTGTTCTGTTCTATGAACTTTTTTGTTGAAGAATCTAGCCAGGATGCCTGTTTTAAAACATTTTTCTAAGAAGGAATGTTCATGGGAAGAGAAGTTGAGGATTGCCTGGTTGTGGTGTCATTTTCCTCTCCGGGAACCACTGGATCTTCAGCCCTTTCATAAGAAACCACCATGGCGATAGTTCCCACTGTGGTGACTGCCCTTCACAGCCACTGTGTTTATGGAGTGACTCGTGGCTAGGGGCTGGGGGAGGAAAGCCAAGAGACTTGAGACTCAGTCTGGGCCCGAATGGAGCGTGCAGCTTAGTTGGTGAGACAAGACTAACTAACTAACTAACTAACAAGAGGAGGGACAGTTAACTCAGTGTGAAGCTCCCGGAGGAGGGGCTATCCATACTTTTTTTCACAGCACTAAAGATATGACATAGATTTCAGTCTGCATTTGGCTCTCAAGATGGATGACTCAGCCAGTGGGAAACTGACTCTGGACTGGAACCGCTGAAGGAGAGAATGGTCCCAAGTTTCATTCATCTTAAGGCATTCAGAAGCTGGAAAGATTGACAGAGCTGAGAAGAGAAGACTCAATGCAGACGGGGCATTGAGTGGAATGATGGAAGTGTCTAAATAGGCAGGATCCGAGGAAATTTACATCCTTTTCTCTTTCAGGTTTGGGGATACAAATGCTGATGTGATGCTCTTCAGGTCCTTAAAACAAAGCAAAATTTGGATTGGAGCAAAACTCTTCAGTATTATTTCTCAACAACATGAAAAACTGCTTTGGGATAGCTGCTGAGCTAAGCAGAAGGGCAACAGAGATGTGGAAGTCCTGACTCCTGTCCTGGAAAATCTTTTTGGCTGAAGGTGAAAGATCTGACTTAGCATCTTGGTATTTCCCGCATCTATTGGAAGACAACATCCTATACATCTGGCTAAAGGTCAAGCTCTAGCAGGCCGTTTTCTGTATCCAAGGGAAACTGGAGTGAAGCATATGAAACCTTAGTTAACCAATCATTAAGCTGGTTAATCATTCCATGCTCATGTTACTCCTCTGGGTCTCCTTGAAAGGTCTGCTTGAACTTGGGCCAATGGCCTTCAGGCTTTTATTTTACTGACTTCAGTGACTCTGGGCATGATGCTCTAGATTCTAAGAATGCTCATTTTTCTTCTTTTCAAAACCTAATCTTCCCAATATCCACTAAAGAGCTAGAATTTTTTTTTAATGCAATAATTGTTAAGCCTCAAGAACAATGGTTGGGATATTCATTGATGTTTTGGATGACTTACAATTTAAAAATGTGCTCTGATGGAAAAATACTTAAATTAATTTAAATGATTAATATTTACATGTTTAAGGGGATTCAGAATTACTATCTTATTTCTACAAAGTAATAAAAAAACATTGTTCCAAAGATTTGTTTAATTTTCATTCATAATTCAGCCATACTATAATTGCAAAGGCACATCTTTATAATTCATCATCTTCCCTTCCCCCAGACTGTTTCTTCTGCTGCTTTCTACCCCATCTCTGCTCAAGGCGTTAAATACCTTCCCTCTAATTGGGAAGAATCTGAACAATGGAGGCTCCTTTGGCTCCTCCCCTTCTTTTTCCTCTATGTCTGTTAATTGGTCAACTCATGTTTTACCATGCTTCTTCCTCCACATCTGTTCTTTTCTCTTATCTTTAGTGAAACCCAGTTTTTAACTGGCTACATGCAAAATAAAGACTACATCTCCAGAATTCCTTATGGTTAGATGTGTCTCTGTGTCTTAGTTCTGATAAATGGGATGTAAGTGGAAGTGTTATGCAGCAACTTCTAGGTAGTTTCTTGAAAGAAAATATGAGTGCCTTTCACCATACTTTTTTGGGGGGGTCTCTTCCTACTATGTGCTCCCTGGCTGGAGTTCAAGCAGCCATTTTGAAATATGAGGCAACATACTAAGGATATTGGAGCAGCAAGATAGGAGAGGGGTGACCCGCCAGTGGGGGAGCTGCTTTCCTGGTCCTGGACTGCTTCACTCTGAACTTCTTCCACATGAGAGAAAAATAAAACAAAACAGAGAAATCTGCTGCATTTCTTTTTAAAAAATAATTTTTATTTACTTATCTTTACTGTGTTGGGTCTTCATTTCTGCTTGGACTTTTCTCTAGTTGTGGCAAGCCAGGCTACTCTCTAGCTGCAGTGCATGGACTTCTCATTGCTGTGGTTTCTCTTGTTGTGGAGCACTGGTTCAGACATGTGAGTTTCAAGTAAGTTGCAGTTCCCAGCTCTAGAGCACAGGCTTAGGAGTTGTGGGTCATGGGCTTAGTTGCTCCAAGGCACATGGGATCTAATGGATTCTTCACCATTGAGCCACCAGGGAAGTCCATCTTTTCTTTTCTATACCATTACATGAATGATCAGAAAGAGAAATCAAGGAAACAATCTCCATTCACCATTGCATCAAAAAGAAGAAAATATCTATAAATAAAACTACCTAGGGAGGCAAAAGACCTGTACTCTGGAAACTAGAAGATATTAATGAAAGAAATCAAAGATGACAAAAATAGATGGAAAGATACACTGTGTTCTTGGATTGTAAGAATCAGTATTGTCAAAATGACTATACCGCCTAAGGCAAACTACAACTTCAATGCAATTCCTATCAAATTACCAACGGCATTTTTCACAGCACTAGAACAAATTATTTTTAACTTTTATGGAAACACAAAAGACTCTAAACAGTCAAAGCAATCTTGAGAAAGAAAATCGGAGCTGGAGGAATCAGGCTCCCTGACTTCAGACTCTACTACAAAGCTATAGTAGTCATTTTTTTTTTTTTTTTTTTTACTCTTTCTTTTTTTTTATTTTATTTTATTTTATTTATTTATTTTTTTCCAGTGGGTTTTGTCATACATTGATATGAATCAGCCATGGATTTACATGTATTCCCAATCCCGATCCCCCCTCCCACCTCCCTCTCCACCCGATTCCTCTGGGTCTTCCCAGTGCACCAGGCCGGAGCACTTGTCTCATGCATCCCACCTGGGCTGGTGATCTGTTTCACCATAGATAGTATACATGCTGTTCTTTTGAAATATCTCACCCTCACATTCTCCCACAAAGTTCAAAAGTCTGTTCTGTATTTCTGTGTCTCTTTTTCTGTTTTGCATATAGGGTTATCGTTATCACCTTTCTAAATTCCATATATATGTGTTAGTATGCTGTAATGTTCTTTATCTTTCTGGCTTATTTCACTCTGTGTAATGGGCTCCAGCTTCATCCATCTCATTAGGACTGGTTCAAATGAATTCTTTTTAATGGCTGAATAATATTCCATGGTGTATATGTACCACAGCTTCCTTATCCATTCATCTGCTGATGGGCATCTAGGTTGCTTCCATGTCCTGGCTATTATAAACAGTGCTGCTATGAACATTGGGGTGCACGTGTCTCTTTCAGATCTGGTTTCCTCAGTGTGTATGCCCAGAAGTGGGATTGCTGGGTCATATGGCAGTTCTATTTCCAGTTTTTTAAGAAATCTCCACACTGTTTTCCATAGCGGCTGTACTAGTTTGCATTCCCACCAACAGTGTAAGAGGGTTCCCTTTTCTCCACACCCTCTCCAGCATCATTTTTTAAAAACACTGTTTTGAGTTCTTTCTTATGAGTCAAATCTAATCCTGATTAATTTACTTCCTTATGCTTCTGTCCTATTTTTGCCATTCTCAGTGTTAATCAGTCTCACAGGTGACTAAACAGTAATATAGTGTAGGCAGCTGAGCTACCTGGGAAGCTCTGCCCACATTTATAGACTATATTAAAATCACGGGGTTGCTGTGACCATGGTTTACATGTTGCTATGATGTATTTCTCAAAATATTTTTCTGTCATAGTCTTGCATACAGTCTTTCTTTGGCAATGCAGCTTTTTATACCCAAGCCTTCTATTACCTTGATAATACTTACCATCCCTAGAGGACTATTCTACTTTTATGCACTAGACTTTCCTTATGCAAGCATAAGCCTATGAAACAAAAATATTTTCCAGTCAATTTCAGCAGCCACCAGATTAAAATTTGAACATTCAGTCAAGTGCTGAAGTCAAATCTCTCACTCCATTTTTTTTTTATTTTCAAGAATTCTTTAAAATTAAAAAAATTATTTAATATATTTATACCAATAGAGTATATGACTGAAATCTGCAATATATTTCAATTGTCTTATTCTTTACAGCAAAATGCTTTTTATTTTGAAGTCAACTTTCACTTAGCTCTGTAATTATTGATGCCTCATCTATAATTGTGATCCAATAACTCTAGCAGATTTCCTCATTCCTCTAGCCAAATTTTCTTTTTTTCTGCTTTTCTCATATCACTTCCCCATTTCTCTCATACACATAGTCACACAGAACCTGATCAAGTCTTCCTCTTGCTCAAAAACTTTGGTTCACGTAACTCTTTTCTCCTGGCTATCTCTCTATTATATTTTCTTTTCTTCCAAATGAATGCCATCAAGTCCATGAAACATGATACCTGCAGCTAAAAGTGATATTTCACTGTTCTGTCTTCCCTTATCAAAGGGGAAAAATTCCAAATCATACATTCTTTAGAATTATTACATTTTGCCTCAAATTGCTCAACTTTCTTATTCATAATCCTGAAAGTGAACAGGAGTGAGCTAGGCTTCTCTTGGCCTCTGCTATGTTGAATGTTTTTTTTTCCCCCCACAAGGAAAGTGGTAGGAGAGGAGGTTAGAAAACAAGGACCCAAAGCTGTGAGCAGAGGCAAAATTCATGAGCAAAATTGGAGGAGGCAGAGAAAGAAACTGAAATTGGAGTTGACCCAAAGTTTAAGTCTTCTTGGATTAATGACCAAGTGAGTCAGAAACTTGAAGGAAATTGATAGTATATCTCGGGAAATCACTTTGATTTCCATCCAGAGTTCATGGCTTTCTGTTATAGGCTGGCAGTATCAGTGGAAGGTGGTTGCTGGAATTTCTGAGTAGAAATCCAGTAAAATAAATTAGCTATGTAGTTTTAAGTGGCCTTAAAAAGTTTTTATTCCCCATTTTTCAAAAAAAGCAGTGTGGGTGGTGTGACATTATTAGCAGGAGAAGCAGATGGTGTCACTAATTTGGATTATCTCCCAAATGGTGCCTTTTGGACCTGCTCTTTGGATTCTGATCACATTCTGTATGTACTAGGTGACTAGCAGTCTCTTCAGGCAGTGACAAGATAGAGTCAGACTCAGCAGTGAGCTAGCAATGGAAGCCCTGTTGCTGTGGAGTGGTGGAAATTTGCAAGGTTAACATGCTGAATGTGGGATTTGAGCCAAGAGGATTATTAGTATTTCTTCAAACTGCAGGTTCTGTATGTCCTTTCAAGGTTTTACTGCGCCTTAAATTGGGGAATTTTCATGGGCTACAGGGTGGGTTTCTACTGAAGGTAAGGCTGAAGGCTCTGTGGGGGTTTCTGTGAACAGACACCTTACTGCCTGGAAGCGTGCGTTTCCTCCGTCAGTATTGCAATTTCCCAGTGCTCTTGGACTGTAATGGTAGAGAGAGAGAGTGTGTGTGTGTGTGTGTGTGACTCTTTCAACAGAAGATTCAAAGCAATTTGGATTCTTTCCCCATAGTTTGTCCTTAGGCTCCTCTGTCCATGGAATTTTCCAGGCAAGAATACCAGAGTGGGTTGCCATTCTCTTCTTCAGGGGACCTTCCTAACCCAGGGAATGAACCCAGGTCTCCTGCACTGCAGGCAGATTCTTTACCATCTGAGCCACAAGAGAAGCCCAAGAGACTCTTATAATAGTCTCCTAACTGATATGCTTCTAGCTCCAACCTTCCTTTCACCCCTGAGATGCTTCTTTTGTCCTGCTGGGATGTCTTTGTGAAAGCTAATGGTTCATCATTGCCTAGAGTAACTTGGCCATGTATCTAAAGGTGACATTCACCTATATGCCTTGTGAAAAACAATCTTTTATTGGGGAGACTGAGTCGGATAGATAGCCTGTAGATTATGTGCCAGTACAGAATAAGGCAGAAGCCTTGGTGGAAAGGATGGCCCTTCACATTCTGGCTCCTCACTTTATGTGACAGCTCCATTGTTTGTATATTCTGTGTGTCTATTCCTATTGTCTGTTTTTGTTTCCTTGGTTTGCAGTCACATTGCTTTGTTCCTCAGAAGCCAGGCTATTTTCAATTAAATAATGGATTTTGTAACTAAATTTTTAACCTAATTTTGAAATCTAGGATCATTTTATCATATGAAAGACATAATTTATATTAATTTCTAAAAGGGAGATTTAGCAACCTAAATTTTTAACCTAATTTTGAAATCTAGGATCATTTTATCATATGAAAGACATAATTTATATTTATTTCTAAAAGGAGGGTTTAGCAACCAGACTCTCAGCTCCTCTTCTAGAACTGTCAGATACCCCTGGTAGAAATAAAGTCTCAAATACCAAACTTGACAAACTGGGTTTATTTCTTCTGCTACATAGTCTTCACTGACTCAGTACTCTCTTACATTCAACCACCTTTTTTTGGTCTAGAAATTCTGGTTATATGCAGTCAGTGAGCTGGTCTACCATTACCAGAGATAGAAGTATGAGTAGTTAATTTTTAACACACTCAGAAAACGGCACTAAATCCTCAAAAGTGAAGAACACAGTCTTCTTTTGTTATTTGGTGAAGAGGAAACATGAGAAAACGTTTCCAGATTATTCCCAGCTCCATTCTTAACCAAATAATTTATCAATAATTTAAAGAGATGTACTAGTAATTTTGATTATTACATCCTACCAGAGGTATATATGAATATGAGTTTTATCTCTCTACCCTCTTGTATTTTCTTTTACTGTATATGTTTAACTGAGAAAACTATATCTAGAATCCCAACCACAATAAAATTTTTTGATGGTTTATTAATAACATTTCAGTCTCAAAGTAATATTTGTGAATATAAATGTTCTCTGTAGACACTCTTAGTAACTAGAAGTGAAGGAAGGTGTTTCAGGTGAGGTTCATGTAGGCACATGAAGTTAGCTGTCACCCTCTTGCTAGGCTCCTCTGTCTACTCAGGGAAGACGCCATTTAATAGTTAAGAAATTCTTGGAGAAAAGACTAAAATTTTCCTGATTTACTAGGGTTCTGAATATAACTGGAGTTTAGGAATAAGACATAGACATGGTTGAGGGATTGAGACACTACTTATCAAAGCCGTATAGCAAGGAGGCACCGTACAATTGTGAAGAGAAAAGTCATATGAGTGGGCAAAGAATTGTAACAGAGTGGGCCAGAATAAACAGGATTTTCAGTGTAGCACATGGGCTGTGCCTGACTGGGCTCTAGTACAGGCACTCTCAGATTGCTGTCTCGATGGTAGGTATGATAGAGAGGGGCTGGTGGGCAGACATTCATGTTTCTTTGCTGTGGAATTCACCCTCTTCAAGGCTGAGCACGAAGAGAAGAAGATGTTTTCTTACGATGGAGACTGGGTGGAAACTGGAGGTGTGGCAGCAAGATGGTGGGAAGCTCAAGACATGAACACTGGAGAGTGAAGGTAATTCACTCCCCTAAGGACGTTAGTGGTGCTAGGTAGAATATAGATGCCAGCAGAGAGGAATTCACAAGACCTGAGGTAAGCAGAGCAATGATTAGACAACGGAGCAGAAACCCATGGAGAATTTTAGTCAAGAGAGGGACTGCCGAGCCACAATACAGGGACTTGCATTCTGTGTGAAATGCTGTTCTTCTTAACTGTTGGGGACTGTTATGGAGTAAATGTTTGTATCCTTCCAAATTTTTGTGTTGAAACCCTACCCCCAGTGTGAGGGAGTTAAGAGGTTAAACCCCTTGGGAGCAATTAGGATTAGATGAGATCACAAGAACTGAACCCTCATGAATGGAATTAGCGCCCTCCTAAGAGCCACATGAAAGCTTGCTTCCCCCTCTCTGCTCTCTGCCATGTCAGAAATTTGCAACCTGGAAGAATGTCCTCACCAGAACCTGACCATACTGCACTCTCATCTCAGATTTCTCGTCTTCAGAATTGTGAGAAATAAATTTCTGTTATTTATAAACCACCTAGCCTATGATACTCTGTTATGGAAGTCCAAACTGACTAAGATAGGAACACTTAGTGTGACATTAAAAAAGCAGGGGAACAGAGGTTCTTCACTTAAAAGGTTAAGATCCTTAATACAGGTTTATCGTGCATGTGTGTGTGCTCAGTCACTCAGTCATGTCCAGCTCTTTGCAACCCCATGGACTGTAGCCCACAGGCTCCTCTGTCCATGGGATTTTCCAGGCAAGAATACTGAAGTGAGTTGCCATTTCCTCTTCCAGGGTATCTTCCTGATTCATGGATTGAACCTGCATCTCTTGCATCTCCTACATTGGAAGGTGGGTTCTTTAACATTGTGCCACTTGAAGAGCTGGATTAAAGGCTATTAAGGAGCTTTAATTAGAATATTTGAGTGGGCAGATGATGAGGGACATTTTGTTATACAGGTAAGTATCTCCAAGGACTCTCAGATCCAGGGGAGGAAAATCCTAGGAAAATCAGAACTTCTTGCAAACCAAGTAATTGGTGATTCAGAATATCTCTAGACATTGACCAAAGAAGCCCAAGCCCTTTGTAGTATAAGAGAATATTAAGAAGATACTTATTGTCTTGACAAACCCTTCAGCTTTATCCTTAGCAAATGCATTGATGTAGACAATTCATTGCAAATTTTGATCTTTCTTTTAAAATTAACTTTAGTTCTCATGAGCATTGTTTGTAAGAGAAGATGATTGGCATTTTGAATTTACTCAAAGATAAACAGGTATTTTTTACTTCTTAAATGCTATTTCTTTTGCTATTTTAGTCAGGTCCAATTCTTTGTGATCCCATCAACTGTAGATGCCAGGCTTCTCTATCCATGGAATTCTCCAGGCAAGAATACTGGAGTGGGTAGCCATTCTGTTCCCCAGGGGATCTTCCCAACCCAGGGATCAAACCCAGATCTTCTGCATTGCAGGCAGATTCTTTACTGTCTAAGCCACCAAGGAAACTCATTTCTCTTGTAAGTAAGTTGTACACTGGTAAATATTATTTTGTGAACTGAGAAATGTATACAGTCCTTTGGGGAACAAATTGCACAGGTGTCTATATATTCATTCTGTTTTTCCAGAGGGTGTGAAGTCACAGCAAGTGACCAAACACCACTGTAATAATGGCTTTTCTGCAGAGTCAAGGAACTAAGGTCCAGTCCAGAAACAGACTTCCTCAAAGGTGATAAAAGAACCATGCGGTTTTCTTGAGGCCTGTACGTGACCTTCTCAAATCCTGCTCTCATTAACAGAGTAGAGAGAAAATATTCAGATAGGCACTACACAATTAGAATCAACTTGCTTGTAAAATTGATGATTTTTCTTCTTTTATCTCAGAAAGAAGCTGTATTGTTACTGATAATGTAGAGTGGTAAAAAATTGTGGCTTAACCTATTGTGTCTCAGTTCTAGAGACAGAGAAGTCAGGTAATGATACAATCATAGCAAATTTAAGGGGTAGAAATGAGGAGTTCACTAAGAACTAAGATGATGAGAGTTCCTGGCGCCACGATACTCAAGAACAGCAGTATGAGAAGTCAACGGTAGAAGGACTGAAGAGGCGGCAGTGTGGTGTCTCATGGAATTCTAAATGTAGGCTTGTCTTTAATCATGCTACCCCTTCCTTTTTAAAAATATTTATCTATCTATTTATTTCGCATTGCTGGATCTTAGGTGTGGCACATGGGGTCTTCCTTGCATCATATCATGTGGCATGTTCTGTTGCGGCACAAAGGGTCTCTAGTTGCAGAGTGTGATCTTACTTGCTCTGTGACACATAGGATCTTTGTTCCCTGACCAGGGATTGAACTCGTTCCCCTGCATTGGAAGGCAGATTCTTAACCACTGGACCATCAGGGAAGTCCCCATGCTGGTACTTCTTACTAGTTCTGTTATCTTTGAAAAGCTTTTGAATGCAGTAAGCCTTAGTTCCTTCTTTTGCAAAATTGGAATAATATTAAGACTTTGCTTGCATTATATTAAATAATATTTGCAAAGTCCATGGTTTATTGTTTTATACATATTAAACTTTCCTATAATAGTAATAAAGACAACAATAATAAAAATCACTATTGTTCATATAGAGGCTTCCCTAAAATTTGATTTTTTAAGAGGGAAAGAGGAATGTCAATAATCCTTCCTTAAGTACTTCAGGATGAGTAGGGAGAAGGAAGAAATGGTATGAATAAAGCCACATGGATGACGAGAACAATATTTGATATTTAGCTAATCTGTGAGAAATGGTGTTATCAGAATATTTTGGTGAGATCTTGAGTTAGAGATAGAATCTGTGAACTTTTACTTCTTGCAGATAATTAGTGTCTTGGGAGCAAGATTATAAAGAAGAGTTGAAAGGCTGTTGTCAAGGAGCACCTAGGGGTATACAAAATTACTCTACTGTTCCAACTCAGAAATGGAGGATGTAAGAAATGACCCCTGGCAAAGAGAGATTGTCTGAAAATGCATCATGAAAGGACAAAATTCCCCAAAGGAGCTAAGAAATGACATTCTTGAAGTATTTTTTTCTTGATGAAACTGTATTTGTAAAGGTAGTATTTTTCTATTTTGCACTACTGAGTAAAAAAAAAAAAATGTGTCTAACAACAAACATTTGCATAAGGGAAGCAAGGGCTTGGACCCTCAATACAGAACCAGACAGAGCATCTGCTCTGAAGAAACACAGAACATAAGTCATTTTACATCCAACAGTGCATTGCCCTGGCACTAAGTTTATTTGTCTGATAAAGCTGTAAATTAACAAGACTAGAAATGCTCTTTTCATGCTTGGAAAGGCAGTCTAACTTCATACTAATTTAGAAGTTTATATGTTATCTGTTCTCTGATGTGGAAATTTGTCCAAAAGCAATGCCATTCTGATCTGATTATATATTAGGGGTAGGAAAACATCCATCTGTAACAGTTTTCATCATATGATATGAAATATGATGTCTGATAACAGAAGACACCATATAGGTAGGTGGTCATTTCCCTGGAAAAGACCATCTGCCTACCTCTGTACAACATGGTTGAAGAAGCATAAAGTGAAGACCTAAATCCCTTTATACTCTTGAATACCAGATGCCTTATGACATGACTGATGGTGGGGTGAAACCCACCCCAGTGCCTATCCAGCGGGTAAGACATTAGGTAGTAGGCAAAAGAACCAGCTGTCAGGAATCTGAAACACTATGGCATTTTAGAATTTCATCATTAACATTCAGCATGAAACTGAAATTTTTAGATGAGTGATTTTATGAGCAACCTTAGAAAAATAACGACACAGGCAGAATGTAGTTGATTGGTATATTAAACTAGATATAGCCAGCTTTGTAAAAACAATATATTCTTCAATTTTGGAATCAAATCAGTGCTTCTTTTCTCAGGGAATCATGAACTTAGGGTTAAACAGGAGTGGTGGACCAGGAACTCAAGGGTGAGCCATTGTAACCCTGCACCCGGATAAGGAATGCTCTGTAAACCTGAGCAGTCCATTCAGCCTGCACTGCAAAATGGAAGTATTCCAAGGGCAAGCACAAGCATTTTATGATGCTTGACAGGACACTGAGGGCAATGAAAATGAATAACAATGATTATTTTTCAGACACCAACAGTTCACTTTGGCTGAAGTATTTTAATCTGTTGTCCTATTAGAGAGTATATGAGAAATGAGCCTCTCACTTTTGGCTACAAGTCTTGGCTGGCTATTGGGACAATCTGTTATTGCTGGCTATTGCTCTGGGGGTGAGTTAATGCCAGCCATTCTGAGTTCACTAAAATCTACACTCTCATGGAATGATAGTTTTATGCTTCCAAGTGACCAGCTTGCCATCCTTTGCAGCATAAGCAAAAAAGAATTCTCTTTCCACCCCTTGGCCTTGCTGGAGTTGTGGGCCTGCAGCTCACATTCTCTATGCTTTCTTGAGCTCAATAGTTTACAGCCACCTGTCTTTGTACCAGCCTCCCCTGGTGGCTCAGACGGTAAAGACTCTACCTGCAATGTGGGAGACCTGGGTTCGATCCCTGGGTTAGGTAGATCCCCTGGAGGAGGGCATGGCAACCCACTCCAGTATTCTTGCCTGGAGAATCCCCATGGACAGAGGAGCCTGGTGGGCTATAGTGCATAGGGTCACAAAGAATAGGACACAGCTGAGCAATGGTCTTTGTATCATTAGCCTACCCAATTGGACACCATATCCCTGTTTTCTGTGTCTGCTCTGGTTAATGATGTGCATTCTGAAGCATTCTGATGATATGTGGGTCTAATGACAGCTCCCTGACAAGGGAGCTGGGTGGAGACTATCTGAGAATCTCAAGCTGTGGCAGATTTTGGCCCTCTGGGGGGCCCACACAGGGATCGGATCAGGGTGATTCTTGATTATCCTATAGGAACAGCAGGACAAAGGAAACGTGCCATCTTTACTGGCCATCGGATGAGACCAGAACAGAAGGAAGCAAAGAGAAAATCCAATGGAGACTGAAGCAATTGTGCAGGGTTGGTGGAAAATGAGAGCGCAAAAAGGCAATGACAACAAACAAACAAACAGTGAGCAGTGGGAGTGAAGATCCTTGCTCTCCTTTTCTCTTCCTTGTTCTGTCCATGCCACATCGTGCATTGTCTCCCTTTGCTCTGCTCATGGTGTTTGGACAGAGACAAACAGATAAAACTAACCCATGGTTTCCTGGAAGAACTTACCCAACTGCGGAAGCAGGACTTGCACCCACCAAAAGGAGAGAAGGCAGGATTCTAAGCACAGACCAGAAACAGATTTTGCTGTTGGCTCTCCAGAATTCTATAGCAGAATTTTAAGCAATGCTGTCAGGTAAGATTACCTTGAGAAATTGCGTGCTGTCTCAAGAAAGAAAGAAAGAGACAGTGGTTGTATGTGAAACCAGGAAGAGGTAGAGCCTCTCTCCTATTTACTTATTCAACTCTTTAATTTAAGTTTATTATTTAATTATCTCACTTCACTTGCTGCTGCTCAGCCGTTTCAGACTCTTTGCAACCCTTTGGACTGCAGCCTGCCACTCTCCTTTGTCCATGGGATTTCCAGTTAAGAATACTGGAGTGAGTCACCATTTCCTTCTCCAGGGTATCTTCCTGACTCAGGAATGCAACCCGCATGTCCTGCGTCTCCTGCATGACAGGAAGATTCTTTATTTACTGAGCCTTGAGGAAGCCCTATTTAATTATAATTAAGCTTAATTATAAGTTTTAAATTATTTTATGTCATAAATTTTAGTCTTATTTTATAATTATTTATTTTATTGTTCATTAAAAAAAAGTTGACAATTAGAAATCCTTCCTCTCTTGCATGGAGGCTTATGTTTTCTACACCCTAGCCCTGGAACATACCACTTCCCTAAGGGGTCCTAGTCTTCTTTATTGGAGAATGATGTTTAGAAACCAACCATTCTGGGAACCAGGAAAACTAATCGCTCTTTGGGTTATTTGGGTAACATTGTTTCTAACCCCTTTCAGTGGCTAAAACTAGGAAATATATGTGTGTATATTCACTCAGGTATACATGTGCAGCTATGTTAATTTTCGTATCTATTTGTAGAAGTATTGAAATACATAAATGTATACCAATACCTCTCATTTCAATCTAACACAACAGGGTCTCTTTCCCCTATTTTTATTTGTAATATCCTCCCCTGACAGTAAGAAACTTGACTTCTGTTACTGACAATATATTTACTTATTTGTTCAATCCTAGTACACATATAAAGTAGTTTCAGAGTAGCTAACTTATGCCTCTGAGAAATATATTTACTAACTAGATTACAATAGTTGTGTACAGGTCTTTTTGTCTTTAGGATTTTGGCTTATTTTGATAATACATTTGATTTCCACATTTGATTTCCACTCATTTAGACTTCAAGGTGACCTTGTTCAGTATCAGCTTCAGTGAGATAATTATCACTCTAATAGATTTTTGGTGGTACAGGTTATCACTGGGATACAGCTATGTGCAAACTGTTTGCAGATAACAGAAATGCTTGTAATCTGAAAGAAAAAAAGAATTCACTTAAGTTTGCTTGTTTCATAATTGGAAGTAGGCCCTTTGGTATAACTTCATAGTTTTTCCTAGTATCAACTCAAAAATCAACACTTCTATGAAGTCTCAGAGCAACATATTAGGTTGGAATGGGGAGCCCATACTATCACAGATATTTTAGATTTAAACATAGAATTAATAAATCAAAATGACCCAAACATTCACCGCAACTGCACTTTTGAACAGAATTCAGCTCCTTGGGAGAACTTCAAAATAGGGGATATTGATTTATATAATATCTTTATGTCTGTATTATGTGGTATCTTCCTCTAAGCTATTTGTACCATTTGTAATTTCTAAGACTGATTTTTTTCCCCAACCTCATAGTAACTGGCCGTTTTTCAAAGTCCACAGAATGCCCAGGCAATTCTTAAAAATTCTGTCAGAAAATTAAAATATGAACGTGTGTGTGTGTGTGTGTGTGTGTGCGCACTCACGTGCATGTGTGTGCTAAGTCGCTTCTGTCATGTCTGACTCTTTGAGACCCTAGGGATTGTGCCTGCCAGGTTCCTCTGTCCATGGGATTCTCCAGGAAAGAATACTGGAGTGAGTTTCCATGCCCTCCCCCAGGGGATCTTCCTGACCCAAGGATCAAACCCACATCTCTTAAGTCTTCTGCATTAGTAGGCAGGTTCTTTACCACTAGTGCCACCTGGGAAACCCAAAATATGAACATAGTGGCATTTATGCCATAGACTCCACCTATTTTCCTACCATCAATATTGCCCAAAATATACTGTGCTTTCTTGCCTGTAACCAGACAGAAATATTATAACTCTTATCTAAAGGCTATCTTTGTACACTGGATGCCATTTTTTTTAATCATCATTCAAGCATATCACTCCTTCTATCTCAGGCTCATTTATTTCACTCCCTTCTGGAAAACTTAATATGTAGTTGTTTCCTTTATTAAAAACAAAAACAGCAACAAAGCATCTTCCTTCAAAACCTCTTCCATCACCAATCCATTCCTTCACTTTCCTTTACAGCAAAATTTCTACAAAATCGTTGCCTTTGCTCATTGGTTCTCTTTTATGTTTGTCTCAGTCAAGATCTCATCATGACCACACTGCTGAAATCAGTCTTGTCAAAGCCTTAAGGTCACCTTATTAAATTCCCTGTTCAATGCTCAGTCTCATATTACTCGACCGATGGCTTCTCTGCTGTTCCCTCACTGTCCCCTGCACCTTGGTAATGGAGCTCTCTGAGGCTTAGTTAATGATTCTCTTCTTTACTGACACTCATTTTCTCAAATCTTACCCGGTGTCATGGTTCTAAATACTCTCTGTATGTCAGCAACTCCCAATTTATATCTCTAACATAGACCTTTCCTTCACGTCTCACTTCCAACCATTAGAATATTTTGACTTTATCTTGAAAATACATTCAGTGTATTTGGAAACTGATTGCTCATCAGTACCTCTGGTACTATTACCCTGGACTACTGCCACCATTATCTCTCACTAAATTATTATAATGCCCTCATAATTGATTTTTCTGACTCATTGCCCCTGACACATCTTGTCAGCACAGTGGAGAGTGTACAAAATGAGGATAGATTCTAAGAACACAAAGGTAAAAATAGGGAAAACCAAAGAGAGGCTAGATAGAGTAGAGTTGATAAGAAGGGGACAGATTCTCGATCCATTTTGCAGATAAGTCCAATAGTACTTGCTGATGAGAGAAAGAGAGTTGAAGAGCGCCCTGAAGATTTTTGGCCTGAGCAACCAAAAACATGGAGTTGTAGTCAATGAAGTGGCACCCAACATTGCCAATGACTCAAATTTCACAGTCTTTTTGAGAAGCAAGATGGCAGCCTGTATCAAAAGCCTCTAAACATTCATACATTTGAGACCACTGGCCCTGTTTTTATTTTTTTCAATAAAAGGAAAAGGCTCTGTTTCTAGGTGTGATTATTATAATACTGTTTACAATAATATAAGAATAACATGGAAATATATACAATACAACATTAAACAAAAACATGAGATGATTTACTGACTATGATTAGGACAATGTAAAATATTGATGGAAATGGATAAGTCAAAATCAGAATTCGAAAAAATAAAGGCCGTTAATTACGCTTGGCCAGTGAGAAAAGGAGTTACTCATTTTTGAGTGAAAATATTCCTGAATGTTTTGATATGGCTTTATATTTATAATAGGGAAACATGTTAAGAATGTAATGAAGTGTCATGTCTTTATTCTAGACAATAGATTTATCTCTATATAAAATTTTTCCTACAAGGTATTTGCTTTTATCAAGTGGTGAAATGTTTAATAGTTTATTTAAATTTACAAAGATTTTTCATGGATGTTTATGAAACTTTTAGGTTAGAGTTCTAACCTAAAAGTTCTATTTTATCCTGACAATCTCATATTGGAATGCCCAGTTAAGGGATTGATTTCAAGGTCCAGTTCTGTCATCTATTCCCTCTAATTTTGGTTGAAGTCAGTCAGATTTTTCATTTGCAAAATCAATCTCTCTTCTATCTACTTGATAAAGTAGTTGTGAAGATCAACTGAGATGATGTATCTGAAAATGCCTTAAAAATTATGCATCACTACAGAAATGTGAGAGATAATGGTAATTTAGATTGAGACAACTTCTACTTCATTCTGAAGATTTTATCCTAAGGTTATAAATCGTCATCTTCTGATCCCAAAAGTGATGTTTACCTTTGAAGTCAAGTTGGTTATCTTTACAGAACTAATTAATAATAAAAACACATCCCTTCAAATGAAAAACAAAATTAAAGGATGTTAATAAATCATGCAATTGTCTCACAAAAATTTGTGAAAGAAGAGAATCAGCAGGCACAATTCACCGTATGATCTTACACACATTCTAAGTGTATTAAACTTGAAAAAGCGACAGTTACACAAAAGTTCAAAAACTTGAACTAAGGAAGTAGCTGGCTACTGAGTCACCTTGTCTGTTGTTTAAATTAAAGGTCTTTTTCAGCAGGTTAAATATAAAATTAATTAATTGATTAAGTGAAATAAGTCCAACAGAGAAAGATAGATACTGATCTAATTAATTAAAACAAAAGATTAAATAACCCATCTGGCCAGCAGTATATGTTGAGGTGTCCCATGTATAGAATCTTAGAGTGCCAAACAGATTCTTATTAAGTACCAACACTTCCTTGAAGAAGAAAATTCATGAAGAGAGTAATCCAGTTAGAACTGAAGAAAGAAGAAAATATTAGTTTCAAAATTTAAGAAGTTGAAATTATGACTCTCCTAAGAGACGCAGATTTATGCAGCACATGTCTAACAATCACAAACAAAAGGCAAATGAAAGGGTTTATTGGTCTGCTACAAATCTTTGCATTCTTTCCAAAGCTGCATATACATTATGGGTGGTGTGATTCACAGGATAAAAATAGAATGCATTGTAAATCAGGAGAAGCCAATTATTATTTTTGAAAGGACAACAAAAATTTACCCAAAGTTTATAGCCACTGCTGCAAAAGCTATACAATAAAAGCAATGTGATTATATAGTAGTTTAGCTAAGAGCAAATCATCTGATGCCAGAGTAAATGCACAGAAAATAAACTGCGAAGTATATCTTTGCCCATGAACATGGGAAACAGTTTTGGCTGAGATCCAAGCTGAACTAACTATAAAAAAAGGGAGAAAGCATGCTTTAAGAAGTTTCACCATGCTAAGTGAAAGTATTTGTTAAATGAAATAAGCCCAACAGAGAAAGACAAATACTGTATGATACCACTTATAGGTGGAATCTAAAAGATACAAGAAACTAGTAAATATAACAAAAAAAGAAGCAGACTTGCAGGTATAGAGAACAAACTAGTGGTTACCAGTGGGTAGGGGGAGGGGCAATATAGAGATGAGAGAATGGGAAGTAAAACTATCGGATATACAGTAGGCTTCAAGGACATACTATACAACATGGGGAATATAACAAATGTTGTATAGTAACTGTAAATGGAGTGTAACCTTTAAAACTGTACAAAAATAAAGTTTAAAAAAGTTTTCCCTCACTCTTGACTGCAGTCCTTCTATGTTAGTCACTTAGTTGTGTCCAACTTTATGACCCCATGGTCTGCAGCCCACCAGACTCCTGTGTCCATGGGGATTCTCCACGCAAGAATACTCGAGTGGGTTGCCCTTCCTTTCTCCAAGGGATCTTCCCAACCCAGGAATCAAACCTGGGTTTCCAGCGTGGTAGGTAGATTCTTTACCATTTGAGCTAGCAGGGAAGCCCTCATTCTTTCTTAATTATGTGCATCCAGCTTTTTCCACAAGGGCTTCTGAGGAGAAGACTGCATATGTCTGCCAAGAAAGTAGGTGACAACTGCTTTGAATCTCAGCTCTGTTGCCTATAAAATGAGAAAGTAGAAGATATCTAAAATCCTTTCCAACTCTTAAAAAATACTATTTCTCATTCTGTTGTCCTTCAGTCTTACATACCAATTTCAGAAAGGCTGACTGCAAGTATTTTTGATACAAATTGCTTATATGATAGTCCTTTAAGACTATTTTTTTTGCCTTTTGATACTTTAAGTTTCTTCTTTATTTTCTCTTGTGTTGGCTTCTCCATGCCCTTTAATCTCATTTTTCCTTTTCCTTGGCCCAATCCCTCATTTTATTGGAACATATTCTCCAGGAGGTCCTAAGGACAAAAAATGCATGGGAGGTGAAAAATTGAGTTCCTGCATATCTGAAAATGACTTTATTTTAATCTGACTCTCAACTGATTGATTGGTTTCAGAATTCTAGGTTGAAATGCATTTGTGCCTCAGACTTTTGAAAGCCTTTCTCTATGGTCCTTTAAAGCCTGTGTTGCTGTTGACATACCGAATGCTATTCCCAATTCTTCTGTCTTTGTGTATGAGTGCTTTTCTCCCTAAAAGCTTTAAGGTTTTCTCTTTATTCCTCAAGTACTGAAAAAATGCACTGTGGGGTGTTTTAAAACATTTCTTTATTTATTTTTATTGTGCCGTAAAACTGGCTGTTCATTCTCTTCCGTTCTTTGAAATTGCCTTTTATGATGTTCTTACAACTTTCTCCCCACTGGGCTCTCTGCTCTCTCTCTCTGAAACACCTACCAATTAGATGTTTAGCCTTCTTGTACTGATTCTCTAAATTTCCTATATTTGGTCTCCCATTTTCCTTCTCTGCTTGCTTTGTTTTACTGTTTGGAATGTTTTCTTCAACCTTATTTTCTAATCATGTCACTGAAATCTTTATTTCTGTCATCATGTTTTCCACATCTAAGAGTTCCATTCTGTTCCTTGAAAGTTCTCTTTGAACCACCCTGTACTCTTTCTGAAAACCTCAATTTAGTTTTTTTTTTTTTTTTTGACTTTTCTTTGAGTTCTTTATAGCTATTACAGTAGTCTCCTGTTATCTGTGGGGATAACTTTCAAGATCCCTAGCAGATGCCTGAAACCTCATAGTTCAGTTCAGTTGCTTAGTCGTATCCAACTCTTTGCGACCCCATGAACCACAGCATACCAGGCCCCCATGTCCATCACCAACTCCTGGAGTCCACCCAAACCCATGTCCATTGAGTCAGTGATGCCATCTAACCATCTCATCCTCTGTCGTCCCCTTCTCCTCCTGCCCTCAATCTTTTCCAGCATCAAGGTCTTTTCAAATGAGCCAGCTCTTCACATCAGGTGGCCAAAGTATTAGAGTTTCAGCTTCAACATCAGTCCTACCAGTGAAGACCCAGGACTGATCTCCTTTAGGATGGACTGGTTGGATCTCCTACCAAACCCTAAAATTACTTTGTTTTTCCCTATACATATAAACCTATGATAAAGTTTAATTTATAAATTAGTCACAGTAAGAGATGAACAACAATAAATAATAGTAAAATACAACAATTGCAACAATCTACTGTAATAAAAGTTTTGTGAAGGTAGTGTCTCTCTCAAAATATCTTATTGTTCTGTACTTACCCTTCATGTGATGTGAGATGATAAAATGCCTACTGATGAGATGAAGAGAGGTGAATGGCATAGGCATTGTGACATAGAGTTAAGCTACTATTGACTTTCTGATGACATCAAAAGGAGGGTCATCTGCTTTGGGTGATCCTAGATCATCAAGCCATGACTATGTCAATGGTTGGATGTCAGGGGATGTTGTGGTTGGGATCCTGGGTAGATTGGAGCAGAATTGCACAAGATTGCTTCAGGCTCCTCAGAATGGAGACAAATTTAAATTTATGAATTATTTTATTCCTGGATTTTTCCATTTAATATTTTCAGATAGCAGTTGACCACTGGTAGCTGAACCTGGGGAAAGTGAAACTGCAGATGAGGAAGAACTACTGTAGTTTGTCTTGGTCCTTCTCATTCATACTGTGGCTTTGCCCAAAATGTCCAGTGAACCTTGGATGTCCATTCATATTTAAGGTGGAGTTCTTAAAAACCAACTGGAAGCTCTTTCTATGACAATAGGACTTATTCAGGGCTTTGTGACTGCCTCAAACTGAAATATTCCCCTGAGGAATACACAACTATTTGTAGACATGAGGATCCAGTGGCTGGTTTCCTCAGGAAGAATCTCTCCAACTTGCAACTGGCATTGGCCAGAGTACACAGGGAAACTTGGTCATCACTTGGCCCTCAAAGCTGAGTCAGAGGAAGGAGGTAGGGATGGTAAGAGGGGCTCTCATTGTTCAATTCTGTTTTATGCTCGGCATCCCACTCTCAGTGCTCCGGTAGCCTGTTTCTTGAATCCCTCCAGTGGATCCACAACCTCTGCCTACTTAAGGGAGAGGCAGCTGGACTATGTGGATCTCTAGAGGTCTAACTGCTCTTTACTGATTTTCAATACACTCTTCTGTCATCAATCTCTCCCATATCCACCTTCAGAAATATGTTTGGGCTTGAGAGTTTCCTGGTGGTCCAGTTGTTAAGACTGTACTTCCAATGCAGAGATCTGAGCTCAATCCCTGGTTGGAGAACTAGGATCCCTCAGGCTGCATGGTGCAGCCAAGCAAAAATTTGGTTTTGGTCTCTAATTCCTAAATCACCTAATGTTCTATAGTAATAGTTTTCTTGATAATTCATCAGCTTTTCTAAGTCATGTATTTTCCAGTTTTCCAAATATTATTGACATTGGTTTACTTCTGTCATTTGTTTTGTGTTTATGCCTTTTCCCCCCTTTTCTGTCACTTTTAACAAAGTGTATTTTGGGACAACAGAATAAATCTATGTTTTCCTTCTCATGTTGAAGCATAAATTATAATTAATAAATTCTAGATGACAAAAGCACCAAACCAACCTTCCAGTCCTTGGATTTTAGTAACTAAAACAATTGAAGCTGATTTTTTTCTCATACAATTGCCCAGATGGGTGTTCCTGACTCTTGTATATCTTTCTTCTGTGTGCTAATCCAAGAATCCATATGCCTTCTATTTTATGGTTCATCTACTCCCTGGGAACTCCTTATCTTTGTACCAAGCTTGCTGAAGCAAAATAAGTCATTAAGAATACATACTTGCAAAAACAATCTTTTTAACAAGTGGTGCTGGAAAAACTGGTCAACCACATGTAAAAGAATGAAACTAGAACACCTTTTAACACCATACACAAAAATAAACTCAAAATGGATTAATGATCTAAATGTAAGACCAGAAACTATAAAACTCTTAGAGGAAAACGTAGGCAGAACACTCTCTGATATAAATCACGGCAAGATCCTCTATGACCCATCTCCCAGAGTAAAGGAAATAAAAAAATAAATAAATGGGACCTTATTAAGCTTAAAAGCTTTTGTACAATGAAGAAAACTGTAAGCAAGGTGAAAAGGCAGCCTTCAGAATGGGAGAAAAGAAACAAAACAACTGACAAAGAATTTATCTCCAAAATATACAAGCAGCTCATGCAGCTCAGTTCAGTTCACTGGCTCAGTTGCACCTGACTCTTTGCAACCCCATAGACTGCAGTATGCCAGGCCTCCCTGTCTATCACCAACTCCCGGAGTTTACTCAAACTCATGTCCACTGAGTTGGTGATGCCATCCAACCATCTCATCCTCTGTCATCCCTTTCTCCTCCTGCCTTCAATCTTTCCCAGCATCAAGGTCTTTTCAAATGAGTCAGTTCTTCACATCAGGTGGCCAAAGTATTGGAATTTCAGCTTAGCGTCAGTCCTTTCAATGAATATTCAGGACTGATTTCTTTTCGGATGGACTGGTTGAATCTCCTAGTAGTCCAAGGGACTCTCAAGAGTCTTTTCCAACACCACAGGTCAAAAACATCGATTCATTGGCGCTCAGCTTTCTTTATAATCCAACTCTCACATCCATACATGACTACTGGAAAAACCGTAGCCTTGACTAGACGGACTTTTGTTGGTAAAGTAATGTCTCTGCTTTTCAGTATGCTATCTAGATTGGTCATAACTTTTCTTTCAAGGAGAAAGCATCTTTTAACTTCACGGCTGCAGTCACCATCTGCAGTGAGTTTGGAGCCCAAAAAATAAAGTCTGTCACTGTTTCTACTATTTCCCCATCTATTTCCCATGAAATGATGAGACCAGATGCCATGATCTTAGTTTTCTGAATGTTGAGTTTTAAGCCAACTTTGTCACTCTCTTCTTTCACTTTCATCAAGAGGCTCTTTAGCTCCTCTTTGCTTTCTGCCGTAAGGGTGGTGTCATCTGCATATCTGAGGTTATTAATATTTCTCCCAGCAATCTTGATTCCAGCTTGTGCTTGATCCAGCCCAGCGTTTCTCATGATGTACTCTGCATTTAAGTTGAATAAGCAGGGTGACAATATACAGCCTTGATGTACTCCTTTTCCTATTTGGAAACAGTCTGTTGTTCCATGTCCAGTTCTAACTGTTGCTTCCTGACCTGCATACAGATTTCTCAAGAGACAGATCAGGTAGTCTGGTATTCCCATTTCTTGAAGAATTTTTCACCATTTGTTGTGATCCACACAGTCAAAAGCTTTGGCATAGTCAATAAAGCAGAAGTAGATGTTTTTTCTGGAACTCTCTTGCTTTTTTGATGATCCAATAGATATTGGCAATTTGATCTCTGGTTCCTCTGCCTTTTCTAAAACAAGCTTAAACATCTGGAAGTTCACAGTTCACGTGTTGCTGAAGCCTGGCTTGGAGAATTTTGAGCATTACTTTACTAGTGTGTGAGATGAGTGCAACTGTGTGGTAGTTTGAACATTCTTTGGCATTGCCTTTCTTAGGGATTGGAATGAAAACTGACCATTTTCAGTCCTGTGGCCACTGCTGAGTTTTCCAAATTTGCTGGCATATTGACTGCAGGACTCTCACAGCATCATCTTTTAGGATTTGAAATAGCTCAACTGGAATTCCATCACCTCCACTAGCTTTGTTCATGCAGCTCAATAACAAAAAAATGAACAACCCTATCAAAAAGTGGGCCAAAGAACTAAACAGACATTTCTCCAAAGAAGACATACAAGTGGCTAATAAACACTTGAAAAGATGCTCAACATCTCTCATTATTAGAGAAATGCAAATCAAAACCACAATGAGGTATCATCTCATGTCAGTGAAAATTGCCACCATCAAAATGTCTAAATACTGGAGAGGATGTGGATAAAAGGGAACCCTCTTTTACACTGTTGGTGGGAATGGAAACTGGTACAGTCACTGTGGAGAACAGTGTGGAGACTCCTTAAAAACTGTAAATAGAATTGCCACATGACCCAACAATCCCACAGCTGGGCATATACACCGAGGAAACCAGAATTGAAAGAGACACATGTACCCCAATGTTCATTGCAGCACTGTTTACAATAGCTAGGACATGGAAGCAACCTAGATGTCCATTGGCAGATGAATGGATAAGGAAGCTGTGTTACATATACACAATAGAATATTACTCAGCTATAAAAAGGAACACATTTGAGTCAGTTCTAATAGAGGTGGATGAAACTGGAGCCTAGTATACAGAGTGAAGTAAGTCAGAAAGAGAAACACCAATAGATATATTAACACATATATATGGAATTTAGAAAGATGATAACGATGACCCCATATGCAAGGCAGCAAAAGAGACACAGATCTAAAGAACAGACTTTTGGACTATGTGGGAGAAGGCAAGGGTGAGATGATTTGAGAGAATAGCATTGAAACAAATATATTACCATATGTAAAATAGATGACCAGTGCAAATTTGATGCATGAAGCAGGGCATTCAAAGCTGGTGCTCTGGGACAACCCAGAGGGATGGGGTGGGGAAGGAGGTGCAAAGGGGGTTCAAGATGGGGGGACACATGTGCACCTGTGGCTGATTCATGTCGATGTGTGGCAAAAACCACCGCAATATTGTAAAGTAATTATCCTTCAATTAAAATAAATTAATTTAAAAAAAGGTAAGCTGAAAATATCAGCCAAATAAATCATTTTCATAATGAAAAAAGTACATACTTGCTTCTTCAAAACCTTGGCCTGAAACTCATAGGTTTCTCCTCTCATTCCATTAATAAATAATTGCCACATGGCTAAATACAAAGGGAGGGAACAGAAACTGTTGGCTGCTGGGGGAACATATTATTCTGCTCACCAGCTAACCATCTCTACAGAGTCTTCCTTTCTGGCTAGCAAATATCCATTTGTAAACTTGTGCTCCTCTTTCTACAGATTTACTCCTCTTCAAGGGGGATGGCTTAAATGCTCAATTTTATTCCTTTATCTATTTCAAAATCCAGTATCCCTGGACAATGTCAGTCATTTCTATCAGATCCAGATGTGTCTCCTGAAAATCTGGCAACTTACAGACTAAAGACAGGTTATCTCACTTCCGTACACCCTGCTAAGTACACATATACACAATATATAATGGTGGAGTATAAGCAGCAGTCTAGAAAAGGAAGAATTGACAATAATAATTACTGGTCATCTTGCAGGAAGGGGACCCCTTCCAGGGCCCGAAAGTGGACTCTTGTCTAACACTCAGAAATGAATTTTCCAAGGAGACACATGTGCTGACAAAGCAAGAGATTTTATTGGGAAGGGGTGCCCGGGCAGAGAGCAGTAGGGAACCCAGGAGAACTGCTCTGCCACATGGCTCGCAAATTTTATGGTGATGTGTTGTCTTTAGCCAATCATTCTGACTCAGAGTCGTTCCTGGTGGTGCACGCCTTGTCCAGCCAAGATGGATGCCATCAAGGAGGAATCTGAGAGGTAGTTGGACATGTGGTGTCACTTTTTGACCTTTCCTGAACTCTCCTGGTTGGTGGTGGCTTATTAGTTCCGTGTTCCCTACCAGGACCTCCTGTCCTAAAACAACTCATGCAAATAGTTACTATGGTGCCTGGCCGGGGTGGGTGGTTTCAGTGAGTGTGCTTCCCCTAACAGTCAGTAGCAATGAGAGAATCCTGATGGGCAGAATTCTGCCAAAAGAGAATCCTTAGGTACTTGACCTAACTCTGGTAGGAACTCTGGTTCATTGTGCACCGTCTTCTTTTCCATTATCTTTTATGGGTACCTGAAGTGGGTATTGGTGAGAGCATCATGCTTTGTATTTGGTCAAGTTTTCCAGTTGCTTTCTGCTTATTCAAATTTTCAGCAGGTATCCTCAGAGCTGTTTGAAAGTCTGAACAGTGAAAGACTTTTCAAGGATATACTTGTGTGTGTTTTTTTTCCCACCAAACATCTGCTTTATTTCTTTCCAGTCAGTTCTATTGTCAGGATTCACCCTTCCCCTTCCCCCAGTGTAATTTCCTAGGTATAGTGCTCCAGCATGCATTATTTCTTTGACTCTTATGTGATCACTGCTATCCTGAAGTCATCTGAAACAATCATTTTGACTAAGAAGACAATAGCCCTAATTGTTTCTTTTCATAAGGCTAAATAAAGTGTTTAACTGAGGAATCTTAACAGTTTTTTTGCACCAAGTACTTTTACATTTTATCTCCCACTTTCTACATATACAAGATCTGGAAGCAATCAGATTTTATAAATTTTTTTTCCTGCTTCTCAAAGCAGCCAATTTTTGCCCAAGTTTATCTTTTTCCTGTAATACTTTGCTTAATCCAGCAATTGTCATCCAAAACAGTATCTCCTTCTGGCTTTTTCAGCCTCTTCTGTAATCGATTCTGGATTAATGCTGTCTGCGGTGATAAATGGACCCCCAACTTTTAGTGCCTTATTTCTTGTTTATATAATAGTTCCTGGCTGGTGGGAGGCATTCTTTCATGAGGTATTTCAGAAATATTGAGTCTTTCCATTGGTACTGTAGTTTTCCAGAACCAGTCAGTAGAAAGGGAAAAGCACACAGAGAAGGCTCAGGGCTTAAGTCTGTGTAGATAGTAACATACATATTCCATGCACACTCTATTGGTAAGAACTAAAGACATGGGCCCCGAGTAGACGTGTAAAATTAATCCTGGGAAATGGAGCCTATGGTTGTGAATTGGCATCCTTGCAATGAGTCTATAACTTGGAAGAGGAAGAAAAAATTCTTGTAGACAGTTGTCCATCTCTACCACATTTTGGGGGATGCAGAGCTAAATTTGATAAATTTGTGGGGATGCAGAGATAAATATGTGGGGATGCAGAGTTTGAGCAAGCTCCAGGAGATGGTGAAGGATAGGGAAGCCTGGAGTGCTGCAGTCCATGGGGTCGCAAAGAGTTGGACATGACTGAGCAACTGAACAATGACAAGAGATAAATTATCTGCCACATTGTATTATTTTCTACCATTTGTCTTCATCTTTAGTATCAAAAAATATTTATTTCAGAACTCTTTCTGGGACTTTCCTGGTGACCCAGAGGTGAAGAATTCACCTGCCAATGTAGGAAACAGGGGTTCACCCCTTGGTCTGGGAAGATCCCGCATGCTGTGGAGCAATTAAACCCTTGCACCACAACTATTGAGCCTATGCCTAAGAGGCTGGGAGCAGCAAAAACTGAAGTCTGTGCAGCTAGAGCCTGTGCTCTGCAACAAGAGAAGTTACCACAATGAGACGCCCACACACCGCAACTAGAGAGTAGCCCCCAATCTCCTCGCTACAACTAGAGAAAAAGCCTGAGCAGCAATGAAGACCCAGCACAGCCAAAAATAAATAAATACATAAAATTGTAGGGAAAAAAAAAAAGAATTCTTTCTATCTCTGAAAGCCTTCACACTTTACTAACACCAAGGAAGATGTTTTTATTTCTCTTTTCAATTATTTTGGTTGTCTCCAATTTAATAAATAGAACAGTTATTTGATGTCTTATTGTATTAATTATAAAAGAAGTAATCTGTTTTAAGGCTGAATAACTCAGCTACATAAGATGCTTTTCAGCTCATGGGACTTCCTCCTTTCTTTGGGATCGTTTTCTACAATATATGACAATGACCTTTGACCAAGGGCTGCTGATACAAACTGGGCTACACATTCTTTTTAAAAGAAAATGAAATATGAAAACAGGGAGACATAATGTTTATGACCCATGAGAGTTGAGTCATTCAAATGGTAGTTCTCTAGCAGTAAACATATTCTTGGTATCTTGTGCCGAGATTCCTTCAAGTTACCTTCATTTCTTCCTCTCCTGAAAGTTTTTTGTTCAATTCCTTCTGCAGCATCTTGAGAAACAGCAGCACTCTCCCAATAAATTCTCCTTTATACTTAATCTAGCCAGAGCAAATCTCTGCTGTGTGTTAACTGCAACCAGGAGACCCTTAATTAGAACCCCAGGGAAGGCAGATTTATCATGGATTTCCATTATCTATCCGATATCCATTGGCATTTTGAAGATTTTTTTTCTCATTAATTCTTAAGTTAATGGCTTAGATCGACTGCATTATATTGTGGGCTATATGTCTTTTCAGAAGTCTAAGTGATTTCTTAGAACTAGATAAATGTTGTTGGCTACACTATTGAATAGGATGAAGTTCACGCATTTTTCTGCCTGCCTTTTTGTCAGCAACATAGTCGTCATAGGAAAAACAACATTTTTCTGGGATAGTGGTATTATAGACAGTCAATATCTTGCTCAAGGTCATATAATAGGTAAGTGATGGAGATGGTATATTAACTTCATCTGCAAGACCCATAGCAAAGGTAAAGACCTCACTATATATAAACTTTTACATGTCATACATTTAAATAGATGCTGAGAGACTGAAGATTAAAAAACCCTCTATTCTTTGAAAAATCTATGGCTTATCAGTAATTAAATGATATCAACAGAAGATGGTGGCTGAAAAGAGAACAGTATACTGGAGACTATGAAGATATGGAAAAGAAACCTGTATGCAGTGTGGGTATTTAAGGAATGCTTTTGGTTGAGAAAACATCTGAGCTAAGAGTTACTGAATTATTAGATGTTAACAGAGCAGCAAGATGGAAAGGATGAGAAGGGTCTCCTAAGAAGCAGGAAAAGCATGAGCAAAGTTATAGAAGAATAAATCTGTTGCTACTATGAAATACAAATGTTTGGAATTCAGAAAGCATAGGGTGGAGGGTAGGAAGGTTATATCTGACAGGCTGATAGTGATCAGTTCCTGAAGAATTTAGTGTAGCTAGCCTAATATTTGATTGAAGAGGGAACATATTGTAGTAAGGAAGAGCATGGGTTCTGGAGCCAGACTGCCTCAGCTTGATTTGTGGATCTGTATGATCTTCAGGCCAATTCAGTCACTCAGTTGTGTCCAACTCTTTGTGACCCCATGAACTGCAGCACGCCAGGCCTCCCTGGCCATCACCAACTCCTGGAGTCCACCCAAACCCATGTCCGTTGAGTTGGTGATGCCATTCAACCATCTCATCCTCTGTTGCCCCCTTCTCCTCTTGCCCTCAATCTTTCCCAGCATCAGGGTCTTTTCCAAAGAGTCAGCTCTTCGCATTAGGTGGCCAAATTATTGGAGTTTCAGCTTCAATATCAGTCCTTCCAATGAACACCCAGGACTGATCCCTTTAGGATGGACTGATTGGATCTCCTTGCAGTCCAAGCGACTCTCAAGAGTCTTCTCTAACACCACAGTTCAAAAGAATCAATTTTTCATTGCTCAGCTTTCTTTATAGTCCAACTCTCACATCCATACATGACCACTGGAAAAACCATAGGCTTGACTAGATAGACCTTTGTTGGCAAACTAATGTCACTGCTTTTTAATATGCTGTCTAGGTTGGTCATAACTTTCCAAGGAGTAAGTGTTTTTTAATTTCATGGCTGCAATCACCATCTGCAGTGATTTTGGAGCCCAAAAAATAAAGTCAGCCACTGTTTCCTCATCTATTTCCCATGAAGTGATGGGACCAGATGCCATAATCTTAGTTTTCTGAATGTTGAGCTTTAAGCCAACTTTTTCACTCTCCTCTTTAACTTTCATCAAGAGGCTCTTTAGTTCTTCACTTTCTGCCATAAGGGTGGTGTCATCTGCATATCTGAGGTTATTGATATTTCTTCTGGCAATCTTGATTCCAGCTTGTGCTTGATCCAGCCCAGTGTTTCTCATGATGTACTCTGCATATAAGTTAAATAAACAGGATGACAATGTACAGCCTTGACATACTCTTTTTCCTATTTGGAACCAGTCTGGTGTTCCATGTTCAGTTCTAAACTGTTGCTTCCTGACCTGCATACAGGTTTCTCAAGAGGCAGGTTAGGTGGTTTGGTATTCCCATCTCTTTCAGAATTTTCCACAGTTTATTGTGATCCACACAGTTGAAGGCTTTGGCATAGTCAATGAAGCAGAAATAGATGTTTTTTCTGGAACTCTCTTGCTTTTTTGATGGTCCAGCAGATGTTGGCAATTTGATCTCTGGTTCCTCTGCCTTTTCTAAAACCAGCTTGAACATCTGGAACTTCACGGTTCATTTATTCCTGAAGCCTGGCTTGAAGAATTTTGAGCATTACTTTACTAGCGTGTGAGATGAGTGCAATTGTGTGGTAGTTTGAGCATTCTATAGCATTGCCTTTCTTTGGCATTGGAATGAAAACTGATCTTTTCCAGTCCTGTGGCCACTGCTGAGTTTTCCAAATTTGTTAGCATATTGAGTGCAGCACTTTTACAGCATCATCTTCCAGGATTTGAAATAGCTCAACTGGAATTCCATCACCTCCACTAGCTTTGTTTGTAGTGATGCTTCCTAAGGCCCACTTGACTTCGCATTCCAGGATGCCTGGCTCTAGGTGAGTGATCACACCATCGTGATTATCTGGGTCATGAAGATCTTTTTTGTACAGTTCTTTTGTGTATTCTTGCCACCTCTTCTTAATATCTTCTGCTTCTGTTAGGTCCCTACCATTTCTGTCCTTTATTGAGCCCATCTTTGCAGGAAATGTTCTCTTGGTATCTCTAATTATCTTGAAGAGATCTCTAGTCTTTCCCATTCTATTATTTTCCTCTATTTGTTTGCATTGATCACTGAGGAAGGCTTTCTTATCTCTCCTTGTTATTCTTTGGAAGTCTGCATTCAGATGGGAATATCTTTCCTTTTCTTCTTTGCTTTTTGCTTCCCTTCTTTTCATAGCTATTTGTAAGGCCTCCTCAGACAACCATTTTGCTTTTTTGCATTTCTTTTTCTTGGGGATGGTCTTGATCCCTGTCTCCTGTACAATGTCACAAACCTCCGTCCATAGTTCATCAGGCACTCTGTCTATCAGATCTAGTCCCTTCAATCTATTTCTCACTTCCACTGTGTAAGGGATTTGATTTATGTCTTACCTGAATGGTGTAGTGCTTTTCTCCACTTTCTTCAATATCAGTCTGAATTTGGCAATAAGGAATTCATGATCTGAGCCACAGTCAGCTCCCGGTCTCGTTTTTGCTGTCTGTATAGAGCTTTTCCATCTTTGGCTGCAAAGAATATAATCAATCTGATTTCAGTGTTGACCATCTGGTGATGCCCATGTGTAGAGTCTTCTCTTGTGTTGTTGGAAGAGGGTGTTTGCTATGACCAGTGTGTTCTCTTGGCAAAACTCTATTAGCCTTTGCCCTGCTTCATGCTGTACTCCAAGGCCAAATTTGCCTGTTACTCCAGGTGTTTCTTGACTTCTTACTTTTGCATTCCAGTTCCCTATAATGAAAAGGACATCTTTTTTGGGTGTTAGTTCTAGAAGGTCTTGTAGGTCTTCATGGAATTGTTCAACTTCAGCTTTTTCAGTGTTACTGGTTGGGGCGTAGACTTGGATTACCATGATATTGAATGCTTTGCCTTGGAATCGAACAGAGATCATTCTGTCATTTTTGAGATTGCATCCAAGTACTCTTTTCATACTTTTCGGACTCTTTTGTTGACCATGATGGCTACTCCATTTCTTCAAAGGGATTCCTGCCCACAGTAGTAGATAAAATGGTCATCTGAGTTAAATTCACCCATTCCAGTCCATCTTAGTTTGCTAATTCCTAGAAAGTCGACGTTCACTCTTGCCATCTCCTGTTTGACCACTTCCAATTTGCCTTGATTCATGGACCTAACATTCCAGGTTCCTATGCAATATTGCTCTTTACAGCATCGAACCTTGCTTCTATCACCCGTCCCACCCACAACTGGGTGTTGTTTTTGCCTGGCTGCATCCCTTCATTCTTTCTGGAGTTATTTCTCCACTGATCACCAGTAGCATAATGGGCACCTACCGACCTGGGGAGTTCATCTTTTAGTGTCCTACCTTTTTGCCTTTTCATGCTGTTCATGGGGTTCTCAGGGCAAAAATACTGAAGTGGTTTGCCATTCCCTTCTCCAGTGGACCACATTCTGTCAGACCTCTCCACCATGACCCATCTGTCTTCGGTGGCCCCACATGGCATGGCTTAGTTTCACTGAGTTAGACAAGGCTGTTGGTCCGTGTGATCAGATCGGCTAGTTTTCTGTGATTGTGGTTTCAGTCTATCTGACCTCTGATGCCCTCTCTCAGTGCCTACCATTTTACTTGGGTTTTTACTTGTATGATCTTAGCAAGTTCTTTTACAACCATGTACCTCAGTTTACCTAGGCTTGCTTGTGGCTCAGTGGTAAAGAACCTGCCTACTAATGCAGGAGACATAAGAGAGGCATGTTCGATCCTTAGGTCAGGAAGATCCCCTGGAGAGAAAAATGGCAACCCATTCTAGTATTCTTAACCTGGGAAATTCTATGGATAGAGGAGCCTGGCGGGCTACAGCCCATGGGGTCGCAAAGGAGTCAGACACGACTTAGCAACTAAACAACAACTTCAGTTTACTCATCTGTAAGAAGGAGGTAATAATATTTGTTATAAAGATTACATAAGTTAATGTATATAAGAATGATTAGAATAATGCCTGGAAAATAGTAAGCACTGTGTGATATTTACTATTTAATTTTGACAGAATTAGTAGAACCTCTGCTGGTTGAGAAAAACATTTTAAATGATTCCAAGGTTTCTGAGTATCTTGATGATTGATGGCGGCGCCTTTCCCTAAAAATGAAAAATGTAGGAAGAAAAGCAAGGTTAGTTGAGGAACATAATGAATTTTGGCTTTAAAATGTGATTTTGATACTTGTGAGTCATTCAACTGGGCATATTCTACAAATATTAAATTTTAGAAAGCTGATATTCAGAGGTAAATTTAGAATACAAGAATCCTTATAGAGATATTGATGAAGCAATGATGGAGAGTAAGATATCCAAGATAAATGTGTGCAAAAGAATACTGGAATAAAGATGAAGCCAGAGGGCGAGAGTGGGTGGAACCTTTTGAAACAGATAGATGTAAATCCAAGGATTTGGATTCAGACTAGAGTGATTTTTCCTACTGCAGCACAGGAAGCTATTCTGTGAATTAGATAATGAAACTAAAATTCCCACAATGCCCATATGAGAGAGACTGAGAGAAAAAGGATACTTTCTACAATGTTGATGACAGTGTAACTGGCTAAACTTTCAAAAAAGACAATTAGTCTAAACATGAACGTGATCATTGACTTGGAACTTTCCCATCTAGAAGTATATATTAAACTGATTATCAGAGATACACAGATTCATATACAATCATGGGTCTATCATGGTTTGTTTATAGATAAACCTTATGTCTTATTAAAATTTTTTTTCTATTTATTTGCTCCCCCCCCTCCCCAATTTGTTTGGCTATGATTAGTTGTAGCATTCGAAGTCTTAGTTGTGGCACATGGGATCTAGTTCCCTGACCAGGGATCGAACTGGGGCCTCCCACACTGGGAGTGTGGAATCTTAGACACTTCACCCCAGGGAAGTCCCTAGACTTTATCTTTTAGAGTGGTTTAGGTTCACAGCACAGTTGAGGGAAAAGTACAGAGAATTCCCACATACTCCCTGACCTCCATGCACACAGCAATCCCACTGTCAATGTCACACACCAGTCCATGGACTTACTTTAACACACCATGATCACTCAAATCCTGTAGTTTACATGAGAGTTCATGCTTGGTGTTGTACATTGTTTGGGTTTTGAAAAATATATAATGACATGTATTCACCATTACTAGTATCATAAAGTAGTTTTATTTCATTCAATCATGGATAGTTTTGTGCTATTTATAGTACAGGAAAAATTAGAGAACAACCTAAACATACAATATTGTGTGATAGCTAATATAAATAAGGGCTCATCCAACTGATATAATATGCAGCCCTTAAAAATACACTTGACAGCATATTTAATAATATGAGAAAATCCTTTTAATACATCATTAAATAAATAAGAATCAAGTAATGGAATTATATATACATCTTATTTATAGTATATATTCTACATTTTTGTATATGGTATAATGTTACTTTTATATTGTATGTGTATAAACTCACATGCATGCATGCATATGTAGAAACAGACAAAAGGCTGAACAGATATACATAAAGATGTAAAAGATTATTACAATAAAGCTGTAATAAATAGTTTCAACCCAAAACTTTTTCGTACTAAAAATCGAGTATCTGAATAACATATAACACTTTGTAGCTTAAAGTGTATGATGTGTTGATTTGGTACATTTGTGTATTATAATATGACCATTGTAGCATTAGCTAAAACCTCTATCATGTCACATAATTATAATTTCTTTTGTTACTGAGAACGTTAATGACCTAGTCTCTTAGTAATTTGAAGTATATGATAGACTATTTTTTAACTAGAATTGCATTGCTGTGTATTAGATCTCTAGAACTTATTCACCTTCTAACTATAAGTTTGTCCCATTTGACCAACATATCTCCATTTTCCCAACCCCCAGCCCCTGCTGCCCACCATTCTATTCTGTTTCCATGAGTTCAACTTTTTTAAGAGTCCTCACAGAAGTGATATCATACAGTATTTGTCTTCAGCTTCCTGACTCATCTCACTTAGCATAATGCCTTCAAGGTCCATCCTTGCTGTTCAAATGGAAGGATTCCACGTTTAGCTATTGTGCATAATGCTGCGGTAACCGTGGCAGTGCGGACATCTTTACCACTGGGTCACCTGGGAAGCCCTGGGACATCTTACACCGCCATGACACAGATATCACCTACCTCCTATTTCCTTGCCTAGAGACTCTAGCCTGTTTTCTGTGTGCACTCCCTGATTGAACCTTCTTGCACCACCACCCTCAGGAGTTCATATAAAGAGCTGGCTGTAGAGTTGGGGCAGGTGTGGGTTTGACACTCGGGGTGCTTGAGTGAGATTTTTCTGGCAACTCATGGGCAGGCTTCCCACTGGAGTCGAGAACACGCCAGCAGGAACCGTGTCTCTTTCATGATGTCTGATAATATCTGCCTCTTTTTCTGTCTCCTTCCTACCTCCTCCCACTCCCCAGTCATGAAGATCTTGCTTTAATGCTCCAAGGGCTTCAGGATTGAGGTGGGTTTCTTTAGTAGCATCTTGCACAGCTGGGGAAGCCATGTGTTGGCTCACTACCCTTCCTTTGAACAGACTATATTTACTGATGAGTGAGGGCACTATGTGATCAGAAACATAACACTATAACCCTTCTTCTCTTCAGCTTCATTGCTTCCAGGAGCTAGAGGTGTACAGTGGACCCTCCATATCCATGGGTTCCACAGCTATGAATTCAACCAATTGTAAATTGAAATAGCTTAAAAAAGTTCAGAAATTTCCAAAAAGCAGAACATGCATCTGTTCTCTGCAGCAATTATTTAGATAGCATTTATACTATATTAGGTATTGTAGATAATCTAGAGATGATTTAAAGTGTTTGGGTAAATATGCATAGATTATATGCAAATACTATGCCATTTTATATAGGGGACTTGAGCATTCTCAGATTTTGATATCCATGTGGGATCCTAGAATCAATCCATTGTAGATACTGAGGGATGACTCTATATAATGATGAGCCAGGCAAAACTTTTGGGGATAGACTCGTTGTTTAAATGTTCTCTTTCTTGATGCTAATCTGAGTTAGCTGCTCATTGTTCTGAGTTTATTTATCATAGTCTCAGTTCAGTTCAGTTGCTCAGTCATGTCCAACTCTTTGCGACCCCATGGGCTGCCAGGCTTCCCTGTCCATCACCAACTCCCAGAGCTTACTCAAACTCATGTCCATTGAGTCAGTGATGCCATCCAACCATCTCATCCTCTGTTGTCCCCTTCTCCTGCGGCCTTTAATCTTTACCAGCATTAGGGTCTTTCTAGATGAGTCAGTTTTTTGCATCAGGTGGCCAAAGTATTGAAGTTTCAGTTTTAGCATTAGTACTTCCAATGAAAAATATTCAGGACCGATTTCCTTTAGGATGGACTGGTTGGATCTCATTGCACTAGACTCTCAGTCTAGTCTAGTGGAATTCACTTAGCCCTGTCTGACTCTTTGCGACCCCATGGACTGTAACCTGCCAAGCTCCTCTGTCCATGGAATTCTCCAGGCAAGAAACAGTACTGGAGTGGGTTGCCACTCCTTTGGCTAGAGGATCTTCCTGACCCAGGGATTGAACCTGCATCTCCTGCATTGCAGGCAGATTCTTTACTATCTGAGCTACCAGGGTAACCCCTTATTTATCAGGGAGATAGCCAAAGAGTATGAATTCTGACTTAAGACAAGGTAAAATTCCTGCGGACCTGAGCTATGAATACTGAACAATCTTCTACCAGTTAGCTCAGTATTAGGGCATTAAGACCCTGGAGAAGGAAATGGCAACCCACTCCAGTATTCTTGCCTGGAGAATTCCCATGGACAGAGGAGCCTCACAGGCTATAGTCCATGGGGTGGCCAAGAGTCAGACATGACTGAATGACTAACACACACACACAGGGCATTAAGATATGACTCAGATTACAAAATGGTAGTTTTCAAACTGATCATTGTGTGTGCATGTGTGTGTGCGTGTGTGTTTCCAGATGTCTCAGTAACCATGAGAAGAGAGAATAAGGATTTTCTGAAGTCAAGGTCAAGGCATACTTGGGCATTGGTTACAATACCATAAATCTCATCTTATTGGCAGTAGTCATCATGCAAAACACTTTTGGCTGCAATACATTTGAATCCTGACAAGTTTAGGATAGGAACAAATTAGACATCATTGTTAATCAGTTTTGAGAGTTATGTAGGATATATGCAGACCTAAGCAAAAAATTATTTTAGAACCAGTTTTGTCTTAACATATTTTGGAGAATATCCAAGCTTGACTGAAAAACAAACTGCTGAACTAAATTTGTGCTGAAATTGAACAGTTTGTGTACCAATTATCATCAAAATAATGCTCAGCCTTTTTTTTCTTTTTAATTCTTTCATTGGTAGCTTAAAACTTCACTTTGTGCATCTCCTCCAACCCATTGCTTTGAGTGTGGGCTAGTGAACCGTGGGTGGCTTTTTCTTTTTACAAGACTTCACAGTATGAGACAGAGATATGAGATATGTAAATATATACTATATGTGAATATGTTTATATTGTATATATTTAGATGTATTTAAGGAATCCTATAGATACACACTTATAATTTTAAGAAAGAGATAGGATTATTAAAAAATTTTCTAAAAAAAAAAATTTCTAGAATACTCTCTTAATGAAAAAATTTTCACAAAAACTAAAGATTTAAAGAAGGCCATGGTTAGTGGTTACCTGAATTAAATGAACATAGATCCTGAAGACAATGCATTTGCAGACCTGCATGCTAGCTTTACCTGCTTTTCCATAGTGACCATGATGAAAAAACAATGCCAGAACTAAAGGCCAACACTGCTCACCATAGACCATTTGGGGAATTGACTTGAACTAAATTGATCAGAGCCAAACTATGGGCTTCTCTGGTAGCTCAGATGGTAAAGAATCTTCCTTCTCTCACTTAGCACAACAAATTTTTTGGAGCATAATATCTATGAACTAGGAATAAGATCTAATCTGACTCTAAAAGTAACTTTTCATTTCATTCATTGCTTTAGAAGGCCTAAATAGCATATATACTGGATATATTGCCCAGGAAATAGTTCAAGTAGATTATATAAATAGTTCTTTTTGATTAAATAATTTGGATTGACTTATTTAGTAGTTTGGAATTTCAGCTTGGAAGTGAAGTGTTATATTAAAAAAATTCCCACCCCTGCTCCTCCAAATAAAAGCAGTCTAAAATAGGTTACATCAAACCTTTGGATCAGTTGTTTTACCTAAATGAAAGAATACATATATTTTGACTACTCACTTCAGTTAAAGTGATCTATCAGCCTGAAACTTACATATTAAATAAGCACTCTGAACATCTCTTAAGTGTATAATAAGGCTAGACACTGAGGATAAAGTTAGAAACAGCATCCAAAGAAACCTAGAAAAGTATTGAGTCACTGAGACTTTCTTCAAATTCATATATATATATATATATATATATGGGAGTCTAGAATATGGTACTGATGAGCCTATTTGCAGGAAAGGAATGGAGACATAAATGTAGAGAATGGACTTGTGGACACAGTGGGGGAAGGAGAGGGTGAGACAAATGGAGAAATCAGCATTGACATATATACACTATCATGTGTATAACAGATAGCTGGTGAGAAGTTGCTATATAACACAAGGCACTCTGTGATGACCTAGACTGGTGGGATCGGGGAGGGGAAGGAGGCTCAATAGGGAAGGGATGTATATACAATCATGGCTGATTCTCATTGTTGTATGGCAGAGACCAACACAACACTGTAAAGCAATTTTCCTCCAATTAAAATATAAATTAAAAAATTATCAGATGTCAGTGAGAGTCTAATAATAATAAATGATGGTCTAAAATATTTATGTAGCTTTGTAAATTAGTCCTTTCAGGTTCAGTTCAGTTCAGTTGCTCAGTCGTGTCCGACTCTTTGTGACCCCATGGACTGCAGCACGCCAGGCTTCCCTGTCCATCACCAACTCCCGGAGCTTGCTCAAACTCATGTCCATCAGGTCAGTGGTACCATTCAACCATCTCATCCTCTTGTCATCCCCTTCTCCTCCTGCTTTCAGTCTTTCCCAGCATCAGGGTCTTCTATATGAATAGCCACTCCTGTTTGTGAATTGAGGGGCTCTGTAGATATCTCCCAGCATGCATCTTTATTCCTGTCCTAATAAGGCTCATTGTCCACCACTAAATCCACATTACTTTGAGTTATTGATTTAATTTCACAAATATTTACTGGACATTAATTATATTCTCACCACTGTGTTAGTTACTCAGGGACCCAAGAAATTGATCAAGTTTTGAGTCCTTAGTGTGAATACACCTCTCATAAGAAGATGCAGTGATTTTACCTGAAAGCAAAAAGGAGGCAGGACTTAGTCATCTATGTTAGGAGGAAGGTGAGATGGTTGAATCAGAAAACCAGAGAGAGTTTTTTAGGTTGGTAAGCTAAATGTAATATTCTGAAGAGAATGTTGCAAAGTATCTCATTTCACTTATTACAGGGATTTCGTAGACTATATTTATGAGCCCAATAATTTTCAAATTGGTGAGTTTACAAAAAGCTCTCTCCCATATTTGGTAGTTCTGATATGGTTTATAAACTTTTAATATAATCTAAATTTTTAATTTAAAAAACCTTGAGTTTTAAATTAATAATCAAAAAGTTCAATAAGATGTTAACAGAAAGAAAGCTGTTTCTTAACAGTAGTATGCCACTGCTAAATTTCTTTTGCAATAATACACTCTTTTGAGATGACATTATTCATATGCCCTGAATATGACATTGAATTTGTAGTTGATTTGTAACAGTAGGATTGTTTTTCTTCATTTCCATTTGTTTCTACAAACTCTATTGCTGCATAACTTCCAGTTCATCTTAAAGTCATAAGTTCTATATATTAAAAGCAATGGAAAGTCATGCATATTTCAGTAGCAGTATAGGTATATTAGATATTCTAACTTTGGTTGTTTGCATTATAAGAAAACCCATCAATTACTCTGAACTGTGTCAGCCAAATTGAAAAGTCTAAAGGTATTAAAGGTGAAAGGGACAAAAACTCCCTGCTTATATTCAAGTTTCAACTCTCAAATTAATATGTTCTGGCTATGCTTCTTAAAAGAAAAATAAATCTGGACCTATAAACAGGAGACCACCTCAGATAAGTAATTCTGCTCTTGGTTGAATGGTGTGCATTTTCTTAGCTCTGTAAGTGTGAATTGACATAACAGATGCTAATGGTTTTAGGAAGTTGTTGAGGCCCAACAGGTCAATGATCCATGATGTCTAAATTTCTTAAACCCATATTTGCATAATTTACCTTTCAAACACTTCATAAACACATATTTATAGGATAGACTAGGTTTATAGGATAAACCACGTTAGTTTATTAGTTCTTGCCCATAAGCTCTGGGGACATTTGTGACTAGTAAAATTTTCATCAATCAGAAGCTGGCAAACTGTAAAACTTCAAATATTTAGATTCTCTCATTTAGGTGTGTGTCGTACATAATAATTTTATGAGGCAAGTCAGTGAATATTTCATACCTACATACCTGTGATGTACACTGTGCTGGAAATTGTACTTACAAAATGAGTAAGGCATTGACTCTTTCATTTCTGAACTCTTGTTAGTTGGTAAGTTAAATAGGTGAACTGATAATTATAATAGTTCTATTTTATCTTGCTCAGATGGTAAAGAATCTGCCTGCAGTGCGGGAGACCTGGATTTGATCCCTGGGTTGGGAAGATCCCCTGGAAGAGAGCATGGCAACCCACTCCAGTATTCTTGCCTGGAGAATCCCCATGAACAGAGGAGCCTGGTAGGCTACAGTCTGTGGGGTTGCAAAGAGTTGGACATGGCTGAGCGCATAAGCACATAGAGTAAATATGTTGTTCACTTAAAAGTTGGACTTCACTTAAAAGTTGGGTTCTAAGGTATGTTCTAGCATCACGAAAGCTTTTGCCTTGCCCTAAACACTGCTTTCATCTCCATCTGCATCTTCATTGTGAAAATCACCAGCCAGAATGATGAGCTGAAGATGCAGTAAAAGCCTAACACACTGTGTTCTCTCTCATTGATTGTTATAACCATGGCTCACCTCATTACTTTTTATGCTGTTAAAAAAATCTCTTATCATTTTCTCGTAAGTTCGAGTTTATAAGCATTGCTTAGTTGCTGGTCGTGTTAATTCAGATCGCATCGCTTCAATTCCGTTCAGTATAGTATGGGTGTGTGTGTGTGTGTGTGTGTGTGTGTGTTAGTCACTCAGTTGTATACAACTGTTTGCGACCCCATGGACTGTAGCCCACCAGGCTTCTCTCCCCATGGAATTCTCCAGGCAAAAATACTGGAGTGGGTAGCCTTTCCCTTCTCCAGGGGATCTTCCCAACCCAGAAATAGAACCCAGGTCTTCTGCATTGCAGGCAGATTCTTACTATGCAAGCCACCAGGGAAATCCATAGTTTGGTTCTGATCATTTTAGTTCAAACCAACTCCCCAAATGGTCTAAGGTAAGCAGTGTTGGCCTTTAGTTCTGGCATTTTTTTTTTTCATCTTGATCATAATGGAAAAGCAGATAAAATTAGCATGCAAGTCAGCAAATGTATTATCTTCAGGATCTATGTACATTTAATTTAGGTAACCACTGCCTTAAAAAATGTGGATTTTTTTTTCATTAAGATAGTATTCTAAAATTCGTTTTATAATCCTATATCATTATTAAAATTATATGTCTGTATCTATAGAAGTCCTTAAATATATTTAAATATATTCAAATATAAACATACCCACACATTTACATATACACACCAGGACAGAGGAGAAAGTTATGGTCAACATAATTTAAAAGTATTTTTTCCTCATGTGTTTCTTCAAAATCTTTCAAGTCTACAAACCCCCGTGTGCTGAATTTCTTTTTTCTCCATGCCCTCCCTACTTCTACCTTCATTTTCAAATTCTAATTCTTTACACAGTGGAAACTTCTAGTGTCTTAATGTGGTTATTGATAAATTCCTGTTAAACAAATGCTACTGTATTGATTTTTATTTCAAACTGCGTTTATATATGTACAGTTCAATTTACCTCAACAAATGTTGTTCTATCATTTTCTCTTTAGAAAGCAAAGTGCTATATATATTGGGTTTTTAAGCTGAATTTAAATCATTGAGCCTTGGTGTCTTCACCTGTGAAGATGTTGTGAAGAAAACCACACTAGGAGAAGTAGGAAATATTAATTGCATCTCCATTGCATAATTTTAAATTCTGTGCATCCAAATTTCTGGCTTATAAGTGACAGATTGAAAATTTTAGGATTAGGAAGCCTCTTAGAAAGAATAAGGCATTTGTTTGAAGGTCTCATCAGAAGTTTAAAATCATAAATCTATGTTTCTCTCTTGACTTCTGGCAACCTGGATGGGAAGGTATATTAGGGTATGATTTTGCCATCAGCAAAGTGAATAGAGGGGATTTCAGAATGGGAGCCAGAGAGAGTACAGTGTACGATCCCAATGTCCTTGACTAGCCAAGGCCAGGCTAGATTCTGACATCTGCCTCCTTCATTTCCTGACTGCAAACCCCCATGTGCTAAATTTCTTTGTCCCCACACCCTCCCTACTTCCATCTTCATTTTCAAATTTTACTTCTTCACGCAGTGAAAACTTCTGGTGTCTTAATGTGGTTATCGACAAGTTATGAGAAACAATGTCTATTCTCTGACAGAATCCATACAAAACCTGCTGACTGAGATTTTCTTTCTAACTGCATTCTGCAATGTTTAATCTTTATTTTTTCCTTTCACTTCACATTCTAAACTAGAAATGATGAGATATTGGCAGTGACCTCAGTGACACTTTTTAATCTTCTCCTGTCACTCTTTAAGCTGTTATTTCAAGATTATTTTATTCTCCTGCCATTTACTTTTTCATCTGAATTTCAGTTTGTTTCTGTGTTCTTAGTGCATCTTTTTTTTTGGTGGGGGGAGAGAGCATTTATGAGAGATCTTACCAAATATACAGTATATGAAATTTCCTTTGAATTATAAAATTTTAGGTTGTTTTGTGCACTCCCCACCCCTCCCTGAGCAAACCGTTCAGGAAAGCAGACAAGAGCACATTTTATTCTAATTCTTAATAAGGGTGACTTTGTTGTTAATTTCTGTTATGGTAAGATTTATGTCCCTTGTTTACTTCTGTCTCTCTTAGAACCCATTAAAGTGCTTGCGTATGTGCATTTACTATTTGAAGGAGAGGGGATGGCATTTGAAAAAATTAACAGAATTCCTCTAGAAGCATAGTGGGCCAAATATAGATCCTACAAAAAACAGGCAGGAACGAATGGTTATGGTCTGTTGGGGAAATGAATTTTGTTTAGAATAAACTTTATGAAGAGTAACGGGAGAAGATAAAGATGAACATGTTTCTTTTGGTCAGAGTATGAAGGGCTGGGTCTGCCATGCTAAAGCAATTGTACTCTATCCTTTAGGCCAGGACTTACAAGCTTGAATTCCTATAGGTAATATTAAAGAATAGGGAGGCCAAAGTAAAGTATTTCATGTTCTCCTTAATTATTCTCCAAGAATCAACAGTTTGAACACTGAAATGAACAGGTCTGATTAGGAAGACTAAAGAGAATGGTGGGAAGCATGGCAACACAGAATGTACCTGCTCAGTTTAAGACAGTGGTGGTGCTCATCTTTTGCCTATTGATTCCATGTGGGAATTTGGGCACAGTGTCATCTGATATTATACTTGTTTTTCCAAGAGATTTCACAAATCTAAAATTTGGTATGAAAAGACCTGACATAAATTTTGATAGCAATGAAAATTAAAAAAAATAATTTATTTATTTGGCTGTGCCAGGTCTTAAGTTGTTGCATGTAGGATCTTTAGTTGTGGTATGAGAACACTTAGTTATGATATGTACGATCCAATTCCATGATCAGGGATGGAACCTGGGCCCCCTGCATTGGGAGCATGGAGTCTTAGTCACCAGACCACTAGGGAGGTCCCAGCAATTTCAATTTCTAAAGTATATATATATATACCAATGATGTGAAGACCAAATAAAGCAAGAAGGCAATGGCACCCCACTCCAGTACTCTTGCCTGGGAAATCCCATGGACAGAGGAGCCTGGTAGGCTACAGTCCATGGGGTCACGAAGAGTCGGATACGACTGAGCGACTTCACTTTCACTTTTAACTTTCATGCACTGGAGAAGGAAATGGCAACCCACTCCAGTATTCTTGCCTGGAGAATCCCAGGGACGGGAGCCTGGCGGGCCGACATCTATGGGGTCACACAGAGTCGGACGTGACTGACGTACTTTAGTAGTAGTAGCAGTAGTATCTGCAAACTGGATATAAGCAATGGAAAGAAAAATGTCTACAAAAACTTTATTACCATTCTGTCAGGTTTGAGGCCTGGCCACTGATCAAAGGATCAGAATATAATAAAATACAACTGATTATTAAATTACAGTAAAATGTGAATGGTATGGTACCTTTGATAATTCAGAAGGAACTTTAGAGTCTGGTGAAATTCCAGGGTTATAATGCTGATAATTCATTTTTGTGCTATGGGAACAAAAGTGCAATTGGTCTCATGCTAAAGTGTCAATTAGTAGAATATGGTATATTAAATTTTTATTCCTGAATTCAAAAGGATACTTAAGCATCTACTTAGTGCCAGGCACCGTTCAAAGCACCGGATGTTGAGTTTTGACAAATTCAGTAAGAATCCCCACCCTCAGAAAGCTTGCATTCAGTAGCGCTTTTTTAAGTTGATGAGGTCATCATGTCTACACACAATGTCACATAATCACATGCTCTAAAAATAGCAGTGGTTATTTCAAGTTCTGGTTTGAAAAATAATTACATTCTATTGACCTTTCATTAGTTTTCTCTAATTGTGTTCTTGGCTTGCCCCCAGTACTCAATTCATTAGCTTGTGTTAATTAGAATTCTGGAAATACACTTGAAAAGCCATAATCTTAATTTTAAAAGTGAAATTATTGGCTCTATGTTCAAATATTAGCTACTACATATAATTTATTAATGGACTCAGTAAGGTGGCCTAGAGCTAGATGTGACAGTGGGAATTTTTGACTTTATTTGGCAAACCATAAATGCCAAAGTAACTTATGAAATCCTCAAATTAAATAGTAATTAAGTTTTTGCATGAGCTTTTTTCTCTAATAGGACTAAAGTGGATTGGAAACAAAGGAGATTATATGAATAATTGCAACTGGGTCATGACAGGGCAAAATAGTGAATGTGAAACAGTAATAATAGACACATTTCCTCTCTGTTTATGGAAACTATTCTCAGATTTAGAGATATTTCTTTCAGGTCAAAGGGAATAATTCTGTAAAGATATTTCAATATTCTTACATGGAACTTTCAGTCTTTAGGGGAGAAAAATAAATAGAGTAATACTCATAGTCTCTAAGCTATTTAGGCAACAATCAAGACAAACTGCAGACATGAGATACTCTTGTGAATAGGTAAAGTGAATTTAGAACCAGTTTGGATAGCTTGGGACACAATGTTGTATAAATAGGTAAAATTCTTAATCAGGTTTTCTGCAGCATCACTTCTAAAACCAGGACTAGCAAAGAGACACAGGAGCCTCACCTCTCCGCTTCCTAGTCTAGCTTCCCGGAAGCAAGCATAGATATATAGTTGAATTAGTGGCAGTTTTTAAATGACACCTGGGCCTGTTTTCTGTTTAGTCAAATGGTATCCTAAGATATTCCAATTTGTTTTCCTTTCTTCCTTAGAGCTAATGTTAACTTTTGTATTTTTCACTGGGATATGTTTCAGAATTCTGTGTGTGTGTTTGTGCTCAGTTGCTCAGTTGCGTCCAACTCTTCCATGATTCCATGGACTGTAGTCCTCCAGGCCCCTCTGTCCATGGAATTTTCCAGGCAAGAATACTGGAATGAGTTCCCATTTCCTACTCCAGGGGATCTTCTTGACCTAGGGATCGAACCCTGAGTTTCTTGTGTCTCCTGCATTGGCAGGCAGATTCTTTATCACTAGCGCTACCTAGGAAGTCCTGTTCTCTATGATTCATGTTTTCTCTAAATGTTCAACAAAGCTGATATAGTCAAGCATAATCAGTTACATTTCTTTCTTGAAAGATTCCCTTCTGGAGCCAGGTATCTTCTGGCCTCAATAGAGGTTGGCAAATACCTTGATCTGCTGGCCAGATAATCCTGTACTATTCGCTTGCGCTGATTCCTGGACTCATGTCTTTCTCTTTATTGATTTTTATCCTTGTTTTGTTGGAGCACTTCCTTCTGTAGCTTCTTACACTGTGGCAGTTAGTGGAAAGTTTCAGTTTATAGAACAGGGAACAGATACATTTTTCATTCACTCATTCTACAAACATTTGTTGAATCAGTAATAGGCATACACATTCAGTCATCAGCATTCAATAATTTCTCAGAAAAATTTATTAAGATATAAACTGGAGCATGCCACATCTTTGCCTAAAACCCTTTGGATTCTTCCCTTTGTGTTTGGAATAAACTCCAAGCTGACCCTCAAAGTCCTGAATGATTCAACTCTGCTTCTCTGGCTACCCTCCTTTCATACCACTCTCAGTCTTGCGTCACATGTTCCATCACCCTGGCCATATGTTGGTTCCAGAAACAGACCTGGGTCCTCAACACAGCGCAACTTTTTCCACAGCCTATGTGCTCTTTCCTCGGCTCTTTACATGACTGGGTCCTCACTATTTAGGACTTGGCTTCAATGTTCTCTACTGAGATAAGCCTTCTCTGAATGATCTCTCTAAAAAGGCCTTTTTATTCATTCTACTTTCTCTGTCACAGTGCCTTGTTTATTTCCTTTATGACAATAATAAACATTTTAATAAATGCTTGCATTTATTGACTTGCTTATTGCCTGTCTATTTCATTGGAACACAAGCTTAATGAAGGCATGGTCTTTGGTTTATTCTCCACTGTGTTTTGGGGGACTAGTGCAGTGTATGAAATGGAATAGCTTCCAAATGCTTAATGACTCCAATCGGTTTGAAACATGTAACTGAAATGACTGGTGCATGGACCACACTGCTTGGGGGAAAGTGTGGAGACATGAACATGACTGCTGCGTGCCTGGTTCGGGTCCTACTCTGATTTTTCTTCTCACTCCTGGGTCTGTAATAGTCCTGTGTCCCTTCATGCTCCTGGGGAGCTTTCTCTGCTCCCCTCTGCCTGAGTAATTTCCGCTTGACCTCCAGGCATTCCATCCCATTTCAGTTCCTCTGTGGAATCTGTTCTGTGTTTTAAGACTGGGTCCACTGGTTGTTTCCTAAGTTCCTAGACTCTCTGTATTAAGCCCTTGATAATACTTAGCTTATGATCAAAATTGACCTTTGGTTTCTGTGTTATTCATGTAGAAAATAAACTTCTAGAGAGCAGAGAAACTAAACCTGGTTCACTTTTTTCTCGGTATATGCAGTGAAGGCTTGAAAGTAACTATTCAGTTAATAATTGTTCATTGAAAAAAAAAACAGGTAAATAAGTACTGATAGAGAAAATACTATACAGGAAATCATATCTTTAGAAAAATGTTTTGGGGATAGAATGGCAAAAAACAATCAGTAGAGAGGACATTAAAATTTTTTTTTAATGAGGTGATAGGTAGTAAGAACATAGCCTGAGGAAAATGCAATAATAATTTTGTGTAAGCATATCAGAAATGATGACATTCATCAATGCCAAGGCCACTGCATTGGCATTTCAGTCTTTAGTAACAGTGAGAGATTTCTGATTCTACTGCAGAAAGAGATGCTGACTCTCAAATGAAGAGGTTATATGATGAACACAGACATACCCACACACACAGTCATAACAACTAACGTACAATAGGAACTATGCTATAAGTTATTCTTCTTCTTCTAATATGTGCTGGGCATTGCATTAACATGCCTCCCTTACATCATCTCTACCAGGTCAATAACTGAATATTTTCCTAGTTTTTAGATCTCTGTTCAGATATCTGGCCACTTCAAAACATGTGCTCTTTCCATCAACTCCACTACTTGTCACTGTGAATAAGCAAACCAAGAAAACAAACATCTTTGTTGAGTTTTAGCTGTGAAATCATGTGCAAATTGGTCAGGTGTAATGGAACAGAGGACATGGGGCACATTCAGGGGGTGTGGTGCTGGGTTACAGATCTGAGGCTGGAGAGCATGTGGCTCACTGAAGCACCTGTAGCTAGACCCCGGGAGGCCAAGTAGAGAGAAAAACAATCAGGGAAGGACATAGGAACCAGGCACAGAGCAATCATGTTTATTTCTTCAAACAATTTTCCTTTAGCAGTATAGACTGTGCACCAGTCACGTCAGTTCAAATTTTCCAGCTGATTAGATTCTCTCATGCATCAGTAAATATCAATATTTCTTGGAATTGGCCCATTTGATCTAGATGGTCAAATTTGTTGGCATGGAGTGTTCATAGTATTTGTTCATTGATTGTCCTTTTCAATGTCAATGTCAGTGGCAATGATACTGATGTCTCTTTAATTTTCTGATATTAAATTTGTAATTTGTATATTCTTTGTTCCCCCTTTTAAAAAAATTTTTTTCCTGGTTAGAGGCTTATTAATTTTATTGATCTCTTCAAAGAATCAACTTGGTTTTATTGATTTTCTCCGTTGATTTCCTATATTCAGTTTCATTGATTTGAGCCTCTTTTTTGCTGACAGGCTGCTAACTGGAGGACATATGCTGGTCTTTTGTTTTCTGCCCTGGAACTTCTCTAACTCAGGGAATGGGAGACCTGTGGGAGTGCACCCAGCACAGTGAGCAACTCAGAACTGCTGGTGATGAGTTCTGAGATATATCCTTTAGCTTCACGACGGGTTGGTCACCCATTGTCCACACTGGTTTACAACACAAGAACATGGCCTTATAGAGACTTGTCTCCCTTCTCTTTGACCCTGTGTATCAGTCAGGTTTTCCAGAGAAACAGAACTGATAGGGTGTGTGTATTTATGTATGTAACAAAAGTATGTGCATATATGCACATAAATTTATTACAAGAAATTGACTCATATGTTTCTATAGGGTGAGCCTGTAGGCTCATGACCCAGGAAAAGTCCATGTTCCAGTGTAAGTCCAAAGACAGGAAAAGGCTGAAATCCCAGATTGAAGGAACTCAAGGAGGAATTCTTGTGTATTGAGGGAGCGTGAGACTTCTTGTTTATTCAGGCCTTCAGTTGAGTGGATGAGGCCCACTTACATTAAGGAGAACAATCTGTTGTTCTCAATCTACTGATTTAAATATTAATTGCATCCAAAGGACCCTCATATGTATGCTTAATCACTCAGTTGTGTCTGACTCTGTGATGTCATGGACTGTAGCCCATCAGGATCTTCATGGGGATTCTCCAGGCAAGAGTACTGGAGTGGGTTGCCATGCTTTCCTCCAGGAGATCTTCCCAATCCAGGGATTGAATCCAGGTCTCCAGCCTTGCAGGCAGCTTCTTTACCATCTGAGCCACCAGGGAAGCTCAAAGACCCTCATAGAAACACCCAGAATAATGTTTGACCAGATACCTGGACATCCCATGGCTCAGTCAAACTGATACATAAAATTAACCATCACTCCTTCCCTGGCCCTCCACTCCTGCTGCCTGCCTCACATATAAAATAATACACTTGTATACCAACCCTGTCTGGTTTAGACTTGAGCTAAGACATCCATGTGATATTTAGTATGTGAAATAAGGCTTTGACTAGATGGGTGCTAATACTGGGTAAGAAATGGGTAAGAAATGTTTATGACTGTTGCAATTGCTATCTGAGTCACTAAGCAATAATAAAATGATGTTGTGTATGCATATGCATTTTCTACTCTTCTTTCAAGATCTTTTGAGATGTAAAATTGATCTATGTGAAATAAAATTCTACCATTTTCCCAGGCATTGAAGCCGGGTGCCTGTTTGAACCCATGGGTGCTCTATTTAAAGGGAAGGATAATGCCTAAGAATGTTTCTAATTTTCTGCCATCACCCTTTTAGCAAAGTAAAGAATAGTGGAGAGAGGAGTGGGAGAAAATATACCAAATCCTTTGCTCTAATTTGACATGCTGAGTTTTGCTAAATTTATCCTAAGAATAGCTACAAAATACTGGTTGCTAATAAGACCCATCATTACTATTAATGGCTTGAACAGTCAAATTCACTTTATTTTATTGAATGAGAGCAAAACTTAAAATCTTTGAATAACTCAACATGGTCTAAAGATTTAAAAAACTGTACTACTTAACACGTTCACATTCAAGAAGGATTTGCTTTTCCTGATTGACAGTAGTTCTGTATACATACATATATATGTTAAAATATAAATTGACAAAAAAGCCATACTTTGCTAATCATATGTAGCCTTTAAAACTTCAAAACAAATGATATTTATTATGAGAAAGAGGTATTCAAGTAAATGCAGAAAGGATTACATACTGCTTTTGCCAACACTTGACCTTTCAAGCTGCCTATCAATTGGAATGATTCTGAGCTCTTAGCATACTGACAGCCCACTGTGTGACTGATTGCTGGGAGAAATAGCAAATCCTTGACATCAGTTAACCTCTGACATTTTCCTTTAAATCATGCAGTGTTATTGTCTAGTGCAGGGGTGAAGGCAATTCATTTCTATTTGCTGCACTCTTGGTTACACCAACCAATCATGCTAATACAGTAGCATTTAAAATTTTAAACAGGCTTCCCTGGTGGCTCAGTGGTAAAGAATCCACCTTCCAGTGAGGGAGACATGGGCCCCATCTCTGGACGGGGAGGATCCCACATGCCAGGGAGCAGCTAAGCCCCTGTGCCAGAGCTACTGAGCCTGAGCTCCAGAGACAGGGAGCCACAGCTACTGAGCCCATGTCCACAACTACTAAAGCCTGAGCACCCTGGAGCCTGTGCTCCGCAACAAGAGAAGCCGCTGCAACTAGAAAGGAGCCCCCACTTGCAGCGACTAGGGAAAAGCCTGCACAACAACGACCCACCACAGACTAAATAAAGAAATAAAATTATTTTAAAAAATTAAAAAGAAGGTAACTGTGTTAGTTCTGCTAAATTTTAGATTTACCTTGAAAATTTCTCAAGACATTCGATAGAAACTGATGTTTGCTGTGACTCTAAATAGAACTTACTCAAAGAGGAGAGAGTAGGATTGTCTTTAGGGGAGAGGACAGCCAATTTCTCTGGTTTTCACCTTGGTGGCGCTGAGCGCAGGGAATTTTTTCCTTCCAGAAGTTCGTGAGAAAGGCTATCAAGCCTCTGATACCTAAAATTTATTCTGCCAGTCCTCAGACGCTGATTAGTATGTCAGGTCCAAGTTGGTCTTCAGGGAGGACAGAAAAGGAAATAGAGCTGTAAAGTGACTTAGTTCAGTCTTGTTGAAAGCCAATTTAAAATCGAATCTAGATTTGATTAAAAGTAAAAGCAAGCTGTGTGACTTCTAAAAAAAAAAAAAAATCATGCTTTTAACCCAGATCCACTCTCGTTTTATTTATTGCTGGTTATCTGTTTACAGATATTGATTTTTCAATGTTTTTAAGAATTTTTGTGTTTAAGAATGTGATGGAAGAATTAGTAGGAAGTCCACAGGTTCTGGATTCAGTTACAACTCGATTAACATTCTGAGTGTAATTTATCATCTGTGTGACTTGGGGATATTATTTAATTTATAGGAAGTTCAGTTTCTACATCTGTAGAAAGGGCATTAAAATATATGCTTTACAGGATCACTGTCAAGATTAAAAATAATATATGCAAAATAGCAGACATAAAGTAAGGCTTAGTTATCAGTAGCCATTCTAAGGTTTATCATCCAAAGGCCAGACACCCTGGTGATCTTGGGGTCCTCAGAGCTGAGAAACAGCTCTCCTTACTGCATCCTTGTCATGGCTTCCAATCTCATTGTGAACTGTATATAGGTATACTCTTAAGCAATATGCTACTTATTTTTAGTTTATTAAAGTTTTGTAAAAAATAATAAATATGTAGTGATTTTTAACAATTAAAAAAATTCATTGAGACATTTGAGATAATCTTCCATTAATCTCTTAATCTGGTGAGTTATATTAAAATATTTTCTAATGTTGCATCAAATCTTCATGTTTTAAACTCAGCTGGTTCCTGCTATATATGTGTGTGTGTGTATATATATATTTATATTTGAATTTGATTTACTCATATTTTGTTTAGAATCTTAAAGCTACTACTGGCTTAGATTTACCTATAAATTTTCTTTTTTTAAAAAAAGCTTTTAATTTTGTACTGGGGTATAGCTGATTAACAAACAATGTTGTGGTAGTTTCAGATGAATGGTGAAGGGACTCAGCCATACATACATATTTATACAGCCCTTATCTAGTTTCAAAATCAGAGTTTTATTAGCCTCCTTTAAAGATGCAGTGAATGCTTCCTCATTTTCTTTTCCCTGGAGTTGTTTGTATAAATTGCATTTGTTACCTTTTAGTTCAATAGAATTCACCCGCAAAACCATATGTTTATATCTGAGAGATATTTAACTGCTTTAACCAATATAGGACTCTTCAGGTAGGTTTACTTTTCTGAAGACATTTTTATAATGTTTTCCAGGTATTTGTCTATTTTATCTAAGCTTTCAAATTTATTGTTATGAAATTGCTGATAATGTTTACAATAGCTAATGTGCCAGATCTGTAACTCTCCTTACTTTCTCATTTACGATATTGTTTATTTGAAAATTTTATTTATTTTTTATGATGGTTAAATCAGTTTGTGGTATTGTTGAGACTGACTTTAAATATTTGTCTTTGGTTTTTATTTCAGCCCTTATCAATTTTTCTCTTCCTTTAGTCTATTTGGGTTGGGTTCATTCAGTTTTCTTTCTCTGATTTCTTAAGTTAGAAATTTAATTTCCAATATTTACAATTTTTCAAATTACTTAGAGCTATAAATTTCCCTTTAAATATCATCTTTTGAGTTTATATGTGTAGTTTTTTTTTTTCATTTATTTTGCATTTTCTGAAGTCCACAAATTCTTTTTTTACTTTTAAACTTCGTGTTATGGTATTAAGCTTATGCTTTCATTTTTGGAAACTTAACAACATTGAGGTCAGAAAACAGTTTTTACATTTGTAATTTAATAATGTTACTGAGAATTGGTTTGTGGCACACAAAATTTTCCTAATGTCTTACTATGATTTCTTCAACTTTTAAATGCAGTGTTCTACACCTGTTCCTTGAATTAAGCTTGTTAATTCCCAAAAGTTAGTTTTGCTATTTTTTTTTTGCTTAATCTATTGCTTTTTGAACAAAGTATGTAAAAATCTTCCACTTTCATGGTGAGCTTTTCTTGATAGTTTGCTCACTGCTTCTTTAATATATCTTAAAGCTATATTTTTTATATGTATAGAGGTTTAGTATTGTTATACCTTTTTGGAAGCTAAAATTTTACTAATATTTAATGACTTTTAAAATTTCTAGTAATGTATATCATTTTCTTATCTCTATCTGACTTTAATATAGTTCTATGCCCTCTTACATTACTAGTATTTTAATTACTGTACATACTAAATATGTATTTTGCAGCTTTTTTCTTTTAATCTTTCCATGTTTTATGTTTAAGGTTGGCATCATGCATATAACATTTAGATCCACAATCTTTATATTTTATATTTATATTTTAACTTGTTTAACCCATTTATAATGAGAGTACTTATTAGTAGTAATTATTGGATTAATTAATATTCATACCTGTTTAGTGTACTTTTCTATATTTCTTTTTTCATCCTTTTTTACTTTTTCCTGAAGTGATTATAATTTTATTGCTTTCTATTCCTTTTCTTCTCTCATCCCACCAACACTAGTTTGGATTTACTTTATTTTAGATTTTTAATACAAATTTTAGCAAGCATTTAAAAAAACATTTATTTAGTTTCGGTCATGCTGGGTCTTGGTTGAGGCACATGGGATCTTAAGCTGCTGCATGTGGGATGTAGTTCCTTGACCAGGAATCCAACCCAGGCTCCCTACATTGTAGAGCCTTAGTCCCTGCAACACCAGAGAAGCTCCTAGAAGGCATTTAAAAATAGCTATGTTGAGATATAACTCACATACCATACAATTCACCCTTGAAAATATACAACAATTTTAATATATCAGAGAGTTGTGCAACTATCACCATAATCAATTTTATACTATTTTAATTACCCCCCCTAGAGAAATCTATATCTATTGGTAGTTACTTCTGACTTCCTTGGAACCCCACCAACAGTGGGAAGCAACTAATCTATTTTCTTTCTCTATAGACTTGCCTATTCTGGACAATTAAATGCTATAAAAAGAGTATAGTTTGTTTTTTAAGACTGACCTTTTTTGCTTAGCATATGTTGCAAATTTCATCCATGTATTTTTATTAGTACATTATCTTTTTATGGCTGAATAACATTTTGTTGCATAGTTGCTATTGTATTCTATTTATCCATTCTTTAGTAATGGATATTGGGTTGTTTATATTTTTTAACTTATGAATAATGTTGTTTGAAAATTCATATGCTACTTTTTAATGAAGACTTGTGTTATCATTTCTCATGGAGATGTATCTAAGAGAGGAATTGCAAGATCTCGTATGGTAATTCTATATTTAACTTTTCTGAGAACTGCCAAACTTCCAATTAAATATTTTTTTAATGGCTTCTTGATGATCTAAGCATCTTTTTGTGTGCTTATTGATCATTTGTATTTCTTCTCTGGAGCAATGTCTAATCAGATTCTTTGCCCATTTTTGATTTGAGTAATGTCTTTTTATTATTGAGTTATAAGAGTTCTTTATATACTGTGAATATAAGTCTCTTGTCAGAATATGTTTACAAAGTTTCTCTTAATATGCCTATTGTATTTTAACTTCCTGATAGTGTCTTTTGATGCTCAAAGCTTTTATTTTTGTGAAGTTCCATTTATTTGTCTGTATTTTCTTTTGGAACATGGAAGAGGTGTCTTATAGCTATAATAGTAGTTGGGTTAGGATCTGGGAATTGAGTATCTTGGACAAATCTCTTTTCTTCAAGACGCAATTATTAATAGGGATAAATCCAAATAAATACATCATACTCCCTGTGGTTTACTAATTTACAATCTACCTAGGTAGAAAAATATGTACGAGTAAAATATTGAATAAGATTTATATTTATTTATGCTTTAGTATTGGCTCCAGAGTCTCTTGAAAGCTATTCATTGAAGTCCTTCCTGCCACCACCAAGCCTAATTAATATTTTATTCTTATCCAATTCAGGACCTGCCTGATCATCTCAGAGATGTTTCCCCAGCTTAAAAATGCCAGCTTTTAGCTATTTGGTCATAAAAGAGATGAAAAATTAATTAGCATTTACTAAAAAGTTCAAATTACCAATATTTGAATCTTATGACGATTAAAATACAACAAAGTTGGATGATATTATTTTTACTTTTCAAAATCCTCTGCATTTATATTGGAAAGCATTCTAATGTTTATCAAGATGCTTAAGTGTAGGAGTAACTAAGGAAACAAGTCAGAGAAGTGCCTGATCTGGAGAGATAATTATTATCTAAGCAAGTTTAGTGATATTTTGGGAGAGCTGAAAAGAGTGGGTTCATAGGATAGTTCTGTGGGGCATGAAAGCAGATATTTTCTTTCACCCTTTTTTTTGTAGGAAGTTCAAAATTAAATGATTCCCATGGCTATGCTGGCCACAAGAATAGAATCAGTCACCTGATACTCCAGAGTTGACAAAACATTGGATGCTTCTCCGATTACTGTCAGGTATAACTGTATTTGGCACTAATAGTGCAGTTCTATTCAAAGAGAGTTATTAGATGTGGTGGAGTTCAGTGCCATGGAGATATATACAACCCACTTTTTCACCTCTAAGCTGAATTAGTAGGGCAGAAAAAAGAGACACCTAAAAAATCCTAACTTCAACATGTGCTGTAGAATCTTTCCAGTCTACTAAGACACAGTCTTGCCTAAAATAGCCATCAGACTGACATTTCATCATCTTTAACATATACTAATTGGTCAGAAGCAAGTCTCAGGTTCTGCCTGCACCTGACAAGGGAGGATTATACATAGGCATGACTCATCTGGGTGGGTCTACCACAGTAGGGAATACAGTTTTTAGTTTTCTAGGTTCTGCAATATACAAATTCAAAGGGATGTTGAGAGAGGCAATCTGTTGTACTTTCACCACTGTGTTTTAGGACAGGCAAGTGGTCCAGCATGGCTGGAGCTGGTATCCTGAGAATCTGGGCTACCCTGGTGTCTCAGATGGTAAAGCGTCTGCCTGCGATGCAGGAGACTCGGGTTTGATCCCTGGGTCAGAAAGATCCCCCGAAGAAGGAAATGGCAGCCCAGTCTAGTACTCTTGCCGGGAAAATTCCATGGATGGAAGAGCCTGGTGGGTTACAGTCTATGGGGTCGCAAAGAGTAGGACACAACTGAGTGACTTCACTTTCTTCCTTTCTATCCTGAGAATGACTCTCTGTAAATGAAGCTGGAGAGGTAGGTAGGAGCCTGATTATAAAGCTTCTGGAATGTCATGATAGACTTAAGGAGAATTCACTTCCCTTCAGCAGGAAGCCTGTGAAAACTTTAAGCAAAAAAAATGTATAATCAAATCTGAAGTTTAGAAACTTCGGATATATCATCAGATATATTATCAAATATGTAATATTTGATAACTTATTATATTTGAAACTTCAGATATATAATCAAATCTTAAGTTTAGTTTAAGCAAACCTATATTCAAATTTAAACTTAAATTTAAGTTTAAACGAAGTATGTTAGACTTTTATTGCTGTGTAATAAAGTACCACAAACTTAATAGCTTAAATGCACATTTATTATCTCACATGCTTTTGTAGGTCAGAAGTCTGAGAGGGCTCTCTGGTGGGATACTCTGCTTAGGAGAGTACCAAAGCCAAAATCAAGTTGTTGGGAGGGCTGGATTTTTATCTGAAAGTCTTAGGGAAGAATCTACTTCCAGGTTTCGGGGTGTTGGCTGAATTCAGTTCTTGGTGGCAGTAGGACTGTGGTCCCCATTTTCTTGCTGGCTGTCAGTAGGGAACCTCTCTCCAATCCAGAGAACACTTTCAAAGGGTTTCTTTCATCTCAGGATTGAAAAATTTCCCTTGTGCCAAGTCCCTTTCATGCTTTGAATCTCTGCCTTACCCTGTGTGACCAGCTGGAAAAATCATATACAATTTTTTTTTTACCAATGGTATGCATTATATTTCTACATATTAGTGTCTAATTTGATATCACCGAGTAGTTGGTGACTATCTCTAATCTGTGTGCCTAAGGAAAAGGTCTTTGGTCTGGTTCTGATCTCTGTGCTTCTGCTCCTCCTTCTAGCTGTTTGTTCTGGAAGTCTAGATTCTGCTTCTGGCCCTTGCATGCCCAGTCTTCCCTTTTCTTCTGCATTTGTTCAATACATAACATTTAAGCACCAAATCCCATGGATTTCTTTGCTATATCTGTATGTTTTGAAAATCTTTACATCCTAAAAAATTACTCCTTTATTGCATCCTGTAACTCAATGGCAATGATTTTAAAAGCCTTTGCTTTTAAAATAAAGAACAATGGCTTTACTTGTAAATATGCACCGTAAAGAGAAATGAACCAAACACTCAAGACAAAAGATAGAAAAATGATTTAAAAAATTATTTCTGGAAGTCTTCCCTCTCCCTACCATTTTTCCCAATCAGCCTTTTATTCTGGGTAGTCTCTTATGTGCTCATCTTTGCGATTGTTTCCTTTGTTTATTTATATTACAAAATGTCCCTTCTGCAGACCTTGGAGATCTGTTTGTTGTTTCCATCAACAGTGACTCACAGTGGCTTGCACTGTGACCTTGGTTTTAATCGTAAACCCATTCTGCCTGTGGTCTAATTCAAGGAGGCTTTGGTCAGAACTGTACAGACTTCTGCTGTTACAGATGGCTCACAACCTGTAATTGCATTTGTCTGCTTTGACAATATGGGCTCAATAGGAGAGAACCAATGTCACTACTTTATCTTAGTTTCTTACACTCAGACCCAGCTCACTTTTCTTCTTTGGAGGGCGAGTCCTTGGAGGCTCCCCTGCCCTCGAAGGATGTCTAGTGAAAGCCATGGTTGTTGTGCAGTGGGAGGGACTTTCCATCTCCTCACTGGTCAGAATGCTGCATTGGAATTAGACCTTGAACTGTGCAGATGCAAGGCCAAGACTGCATTTCATTTGTAATACTAATAAATATATTTTCCTGGCTGCAACAACTCACATTTTTTCCCCTTATTTCTCACTTCACGCCCATTGATTTTTGGGTAATGGTAGCAGAAGATATATGATTATTGCAGGGATGTTGATCATTGAGGTTAGTCAGGCTTCCAGAAGTTGAAGGGAGTGGGATGTATATTTTATTTTACTTTTAATAAGGAAGAGAATAGTAATACAGAAGAGGAATGCTTCATATTTCCTAGTAACATGAAAGCTTTCTATTCATGGCAAATTGCATTCCTAGAAAAGTATTTCACTAGAAATAATTATTCTGACTCTGATTTTCTATAGGAACAATGTTACATCATGAATAATATTGCATGTTTTTTATTTTAAAACCTTTTTCAGTGATGTATTTATGTGCACATAACATACTGAAGCTGGGATCTGACTTTTCCTCTTTTGTGATTCTATAAGCACGTTGTACATTCTTAAAGTAATTATACACAAGTCTGTCTACCTAATTAAAGAATCATCTTTGAAGGCATGCATTATATTTCATTCATCCTCATATCCCCAGTACTTTTGTATCCCTCAAGAACAATGCCTGGCATATGATAGCCATGCAATAATTTTTTGTTAAATAAAAAGCCCAGGAAATATCTGGTAAGAAAAATTTATTTTTAATAAAGTTTGTGGTTAAAATGAGGAACGTTAGTAGTAAACACATTTTTCTTAAATAACAAAATTACCTATCTTTACAGTACTTGTTTCTGTCTTTAGACACTGCAGTTCTGATTAAAAATGTAAAAAATGAATCTTAAAGGGGAAGTTGAATCGGGGGAAATAGAAGCGCTTTGAGGGAGTATTAGAAAAAACTAAAGTTCAACTAGAGCTGTATGAATAAGTGATTCAGTGAATAAAAACAGAAAAGAGGAAAAAAAGAATGTTGACACAACTATTCTTTCTTAACATTTAGCCAGCTCATTAAAAAGTTGTGGTCACCGAAAGGATAACCAAGGCCTGAACCAAATTATCAGTTGTGAAACTTTAATCATATCTCAGAAATCAAGACTTTTGTTTTCATAATTATGCGGGAACTGTGAAGCATTTTATAAATCCCTGGGGGTGTTCACAGTCTTGCTGTTTTCTTGGTTTTGTGTCAGTGGAAAAGTCTCTCAAATTTTCCACTGTGAAGAAAATGTACCCAGTTGCTGTCAATCTTCTGTATTTTTGCTCCTCATTTTCAGCTCCACACACTCAGGCACGTAATCTAAACTCCAAAGTCTTCCTTTTGTGTGTTTTCTAGACATGCTTTCTGCACAAAGAATCTAATTTCAAAGACTCTCTTGGTAGAACAGAATAATGATATCCTGGGTGGCAAAATGGTTGAATGTGATTTTGTTTTTGAAGAAACACTAGTTGCCAGGCAGGTACATAACTTCTACTATAATTAGTTTCTAGAGCAATAGCAAAAGTTACTAATTCATTATCTTCTGAAGCAATTAAAAGTTCTTGATGTGTTGTTCAGATGGTAGTTGTAATTCTGCATATCTTGTAAAAAATAAAATTCACCCTATCTGAATTTGGATGCAAGTTCTGAAACTCTTAAAGAGTCTGTCTTTAAGGACAATCATCTGATTAATCTATTTCTTAGGTATCAAGCACTCTGCTTAATAAATAATCTTGGTCAAATATTATTTCTCCTTTGTTTCTCTTTAAATGCTTTTGCCACTTTTCCTCATCAATTCATGGAGTCCAAGAGTTGAAGGGAGCATGATAGATCATACAACCCAGATTCCCAGGAAATGCAGACTTTGCTTCATTATAGCTCTGAGACTGCTTTACACAGTAATAAAATAATCTTCACCCTTAGTCCACTCTATGAAAATTTAGTATTAATAATTTAAAAAATATATCTAAGCTTTAACTATAAGCTGTCCCTTCCCAACCGTCCATCTGTTTATAAAGTTGTGCTTTGTATCCTGAGACTACTGGTCAAGTTCCTCTTTAATAGCTTTATATTTATCCTTCCTTCCCGTATAGTAACATAGGGTTAGTTCTACTGAGTATCACTTCTCATAAAATAGTATAAGCCAAGATGATGTGTCAGGTGGCAAGTTATTTTTGAATGGAAGTTATTGTTCTTCACCATTAATATAGAATAAGGTATTGGCCTCATTAATCTCTAGGTTTATACTTTTTTATGAGCTTTCAGTCTCCCTGTTCTGTATTCTCTTACTTATTAGAAAGAGATGAGCATATACACTACTATATATAAAATAGATAACCAACAAGGACCTACTGTACAGCACAAGGAACTATTCTTAACATTTTGTAGTAACTTATAAGGGAAAATAATTTATAAAGTATATATATATGAATCACTTTGCTGTATATCTGAAATGAACACAGCACTGCAAATCAACTATACTTCAAAAATGTTTAAAAAGAAGATAAAAATGAAACAGATGAACAGTTATTACTTTGCTCTGTATCCACTAGATCAAAGGACTTAAGCTCCTGTTTGTAGTAAGCAAAAAACCTTAAACAAGTTAGTAAAGATTTAATTTTCTGAATCTAAGTTATGTTTATACAAATATAAATATAGTAGTAGAATATTACAGACCTTTTCCCTTAATTTTATTTTTTCCAATTCAGTTTTTACTTATTTGCAATTTAAAAATAGATTGGAGGAAAGAAGATTGGGGAAATTAAAAACCCTCTATTTTTAATTCTCATAAAAACATTGTTTGTACATGTCCATCCCAAACTCCCTAACTATCCCTTCCCTCTGTCCTTCCCCCACAGGTCACCGTAAGTTCGTTCTCTAAGTCTATGAGTTTCTTTCTGTTTTATAAATTCATTTATATCATATCTTTTTAGATTATATACATAAGGGATGGACATGTACACATTGCTATATTTAAAATGGATAATCAACAAGGACCTACTGTATAGCACATGGAACTCTGTTCAGTGTTATGTGGCAGCCTGGATGGGAGGGGAGTTTGGAGGAGAATGGATACATGTACATGTTCGGCTAAGTCCCTTCACTCTTCACCTGAAACTATCACAACATTGTAAATCGGCTATATCTCAGTAGAAAATAGAAAGTTTAAAAAATTTTGGTAGATATTTTTATTTCCATTTTACAGATAAGGAAACTGACTTTCAGAGAAGGTATTAAATTTACCCAAGTTTACGTATCTATTAAATGACCTTAAAAAAAAAAACAAACTTTATAAATAGGAAATGGAACAGTAATAGAACTAGAAAGCCTATGAAACAACACTGACATAAGCAAATAATACACTCAGGTCAAGATATTAAGATCTTGGGGAAAGAAACAAATCTAGGATGAGATGAAAAAGAAATATTCAATATTATAAAGCTATAATTTACAAAACTATTCTGTTAAGATTAAATCAATAATTATTTCTAGAAGATTCCAGAAAGGAAAAAAATGAGAAAAGATGGAAAATGCTATCTTGAATACTGAACTTCATGAAACAGTTCAGTTAAAACTGAAGATAATGATAGTAATACTTAGTAAAACTACATTAATGTGTGCTAAACAAATATAAAGAAAGTATTTAATACATGTGTCTTTCATAATTTACAAATTTATTTCTCATGTTACTTTGTTGATCAAGCTAATGATTCCAAAGAAACATATGACTTTAAAAAGTTTGAAGCAAAATTAATCAAACATCGCATGTGTGATTCTTGATACAGAGACGTGTTCAGAGCCATCTTCCCATGACCTCTGGGGTGGATATTCTGGTGACTGCCAAGTGTACATATAAGAAAGAACTAGAAAAGAAGACAATATTTAAACAGATTAAAGAGACACTGGTAGACTCCATTTTTATAATATATATTTGTACGTATCACATCACAGCAATAGGAAGGACCTGCCAAATTTAGGAAAAAGCAAGAATTTGAAATTAAGGAAGTCTGACTTCTGATCATAACTTATTCTTTAAAAGATAGAACCAGTCATTGCAATTCTTTGGTCTTTATTTATCTGTAAAATAAAGGGCTTGGATAAGTCATTGGCTCTCAGCTGGGGTGTACACCCTCCTCAAGATGTGTCAGGAACTGTGGGTGTTTTCATGTAGAAAACTCAGGAGCAGTCACTCTGTGGCAAAGGAAATTCTTGGTATTAAGTGCCTTGCAGAGCTCTGTGGTTCCTGCTATTCACATGCACTTATTCAGGAGTTACTCACCTTTACTAATATACTTTCTGTAGAAGGAAACCACGAAACAGGCTTTAGTTAGAGAAATGGTAACTCCCCCCTCTCCCCGCCTCCCACTAAGTTTAAGGAAAGCTAGGCAGATTTCTTAAAGGAACTACCTTAAATATTCAGAATTTTTTTTATTCAGAGGGAAGCAATCACATACATTGTGAGACATTCCAGTGACTTGAAGGAAGGAAGTGTGTGCATACTCCGTTATGATCAACTCTGGGACACTGTGGACTGCAGCCCACCAAACTCCTGTGTCCGCTGAATTTTCCAGGCAATAACATTGGAGCGGCTGTCATTTCCTCCTGCAGAGGATTCTTCCTGATCCAGGGATCCAACCTGCCTCTCCTGCGTTAGCAGGCGGATTCTTTACCAGTAAATCATCAAGCTCATGACAATAGCTAAACCTAACTGATGAGTTTGCTGTAATTATTTAGTTTTGTAAGTTTCTGCTTAAGATTTCCAAGCCAAACCATTTAGCCTTAACAAAAACCTTCCTTTAAGAGAAACACAAAAGCATTTTCAGGCATCATTGAGTTTTACTTGTGCTTTGCAAGCAAATGTTTTCTAAGAATTAAACTGAGAATAAGAATTTGGGGTTTCCCAGGTGGTGCTAGTGGTAGAGAGCCTGCCTTCCAATGAAGGAGACATAAGAGACTCCAGTTTGACTTCTGAGTAAGGAAGATCCCCTGGAGGGGAACATGGCAACCCACTTCAGTAGTCTTGCCTGGAGAATCCCATGGACAGAGGAGTCTGGTGGGCTATGGGCCATAGGGTCAGAAAGAGTTGGACATGACTGAAACACCTGAAGCACCCAAGCACAAACTAAGAAACAAATACTCAAGTTATACTCTCAGTGGGGTTTCCCAGGTGGCACTAGTGGTAAAGAACCTGTCCGCCAATACAGGAGACATAAGAGACATGGGTTTGATCCCTGGGTTGGGATGGCTCAGGAATTCCTCCTAGGCCTCCCTTAAGAGAGAATGGCAACCCACTTCAGTATTCTTGCCTAGAGAACCCCATGGACAGAGGGGCTGGGCAGGTTACAGTCCATAGGGTCGCAAGCAGTCAGACATGACAGAAGCGACTTAGCCGCACACTCCCAATGGGTAGGTTAAGCTGTATCTGATGTTGGAAAATACTCAGGAAGAACCTCAAACAGAAATGATACATTTTGTTCTATTTTAGGATTACTGCTGAAGTCACAAAGCATCATGGTGTTTGAGTTTGGAATGTTTCCTGTGCTTTTATTCCTCATGAAAGTACATCAAACAGAAATGATAAAGGCTCTCCAGCCTTGCTCAGAGCTGCTGGAAGATCTACTGAGAAATTCTGGTTGCTAAAGATTGCTTCCCCAATTTTGGAAAAGAAAAAGTAACTTGGCATCAGATAAGCATCTAGCCTTGGTAGCAGTCTACATGAATGAAAATATTAACTTCTAGGAATTTTACCTTTGAGAATCATACCATCTTAGCCAGCAGATTCCCACTCATTCAATACAGCTCAGCTGAAGAATCAACTGTGATGCCTGTGACAATTGATAAAAGAGATGGTCGGATGGCATCATCAACCCAATGGACATGAGTTTGAGCAAACTCCAGGAGACAGTGAAGGACAGGGAATTCTGGCGTGCCACAGTCCATGGGGTCACGAAGAATCAGACATGACTTAGCAACTGAACAACAACACCACCAACAACAAGTGTGGAGTATAACATATCTAAAAGAGAAAGTGAAATTTTAAAAAGTCTGCACCCTCCTAGCTTTTGTATAATGAGGATTTTTAGAACAATAGATTATCACTGTATAACTGGTTTTGCTTTTAGGTATCTTGAAATACCAGCAGGAAAAACACATTTACCTTTATTTTTAGAAGTGATTTTTTTTTTTTTTTTGCAATGGGTTGAAGGAGTTGCTCATAAACTGGATGGAAATTATCTTAAAAATGAGATGAAAACAGTGATTTAGCAGTGACATGCTTTCTCAGCTGCGCCTGCGCTCAGTTGCAAGCAGTGTAGGTGCCCCAGGAAGTAGCATCTATTTACCACCAGGCTGGAGGTGATTGAATCGTCTTTTAGTTTCACATTTCTGTTCCTTGGCCTACACTCATGTTCTGTGTCAGTTCATCTGTTTGGAACATTGCTTATTTGGTGAGGCAAGGTTTCTGTGTCAGCATCACACTGCTCTACTGTCACGGTATAGATTCCATCCTCTTCATTCATTCCCAAAGCTACTTGATCCCATGGCGGACCATTTGAGGTAGTAGAAACCCAAGATTCCACGCTGGAGGTTTTGATGACCCGTATATCACTTTATTCTAAAAATTAGACCAATGTTTACGTATTAGGAGAGGTAGCATAAATATTTTCTAGATTCTTTTAAAAAATCCAGGCACACTAGTAACATCTGCTGCCTCATTTAATCAGGCCTGTTCTTTCCTATCAGCCATGGTCTCTGTCATTCTATATTGTATTTCTGATGTTGAGGCTGAGTGTCCGTCCATTTGCAGTGTTGAAAAATGAATAAGATGATGTTGGAATGTTAGAATTCTTCTATTAAGTCCACCCCATCCCACTTCACTCCACTCCACCTCACCCTATAGATACCAATGTCTGTAAACTCTGCTATAGCCATCGTTACCTATGAAAAGAAACATTCAGTTGGTACAGTCCTTGTCATCTGTGAACTCAAGGAGACCCCTCTGAAATAGTGTTTCACCTGCTGGAAATACAGTCACCTGGAGACCTTCACTAAGAGAAAAGTCATTTCTTAGGACTAGTATTTGATTCCATCCTATAAACCAATGCTGCTGCTGCTGCTGCTAAGTTGCTTCAGTCATGTCTGACTCTGTGCGACCCCATAGACAGCAGCCCACCAGGCTCCCCCGTCCCTGGGATTCTCCAGGCAAGAACACTGGAGTGGGTTGCCAGTTCCCTCTCCAACGCATGAAAGTGAAAAGGGAAAGTGAAGTTGCTCAGTCATGTCCAACTCTCAGCGACTCCACAGACTGCAGCCTACCAGGCTCCTCTGTCCATAGGATTTTCCAGGCAAGAGTACTTTAGTGGGTTGCCATTGTCTTCTCCAACGATCCAAGATCAAATATCTAAGAAGCAGGATGTTCCTCAGGGATGTGTATTCCATCTATTTCCCACAATCTCTAGAATCACAGAAACCTCACAAGTGGTTTAGGACCGTGTTTGAGGACATGCATACTTATGGTTTAAGAACCTTGCTCAAGGTCATAGAGAGGCAGAACCAGTATTTGAAGTCAGGTCACCAACATTCTAAATCACTGTGCTAATAGCTCCAGAAGTATTTGTCAAATGCACAAATGAGGCTATTTTGTTGTTCAGTTGCTAAGTCATGTCCGACTCTTTGTGACCCTATGGACTGCAGCTGGGTTCCCCGTCCTTCACTGTCTCCCGGAGTTTGCTCAGATTCATGTCCTTTGAGTCAGTGATGTTATCTAGCCTTCTCATCTTCTGCAGCTCTCTTCTCCTTTTGCCTTCAATCTTTCCCAGCATCAGAGTCTTTTCCAATGTGTCACCTGTTCCCATCAGGTGGCCAAAGTGTTGGAACTTCAACTTCAGCATCAGTCCTTCCAAAGAATATTCAGGGTTGATTTCCTTTAGAATTGACTGGTTTGATTGATCGTGCTAATAGGCTCCAGAAATATTTGTCTAATGCACAAATGAATCTATAAGATGATTCATATAAGATGATATATCATGTAGTTATAGCAAAGATTAAGTTAGAATCTCAGAAACTTAAGAATTCCTGGGATTTGTCTCTTGCTTCCCAGGTGGCACTAGTGGTAAAGAACCTGCCTGCCAATGCAGGAAACATAAGAGATGCGAGTTTGATCCCTGGGTTGCCGAGATGCCCTGGTGGAGATCCCCACTCCATTATTCTTGCCCGGAGAATCCCCATGGACAGAGGAGCTGGGCAGGCAAGAGTCCATAGGGTTGCAAAGAGCCTGACATGACTGAAGCAACTAAGCACGCTCGCAGGCACTATCATCCATCACTTAACTATTTCGATTTCATGATATAGCTCAGATCTGTTCATTCCCTCCATCTGCATGATCACAACCTGAGTCTGAGAGGTCACCATCTCTTAAGTGCATGGTAGGATAGCATCTTAACCCATCTCCCTGCTTCCACTTTCCTGCCTTTTGTAGCCTATTCTCTACATTGAGGCCACAGTGCACTTCACTTTGTTCTTATCTTAGCATAAACAAGATCTTGTCACTCCTCTGATTAAACCCTGCAGTCTTTTTCTTAGTGAGCTCAGGGAAAATGTCAGAATCTTTAATGCCTTTCAGAATCTAGCAAGAATTCTACCCTGCCTCTGCCTGGACTCCAACTTCCCCCAGAATTGTGCTGTATAGTCTTTCCTGTTTCAGGGCCTTCCTGGATATATTCCTATCCTTCTTCTTTGCTTATGTAACTCAAATGGATCTCTTCTAAAATTCCTTAGAGAGATTCTTCCTTACTCCTACTTTAGTTTTTGATACTGAGACAGTCAATTCCTCGGCAGGTTAATATGAGGTCTGGGGTCCCTGAGGAGGAGAAAGGGGTCTGGGGCTCTTGAAGCGGAGTTAGGGGTCTGGAATTCTCAAGAAGGAGAAAAGAACACACATCTTTTTTTCCCTCTACATTCCTTAGTCTTAGTCACATGAAACATTTTTTTCTTTAAGCCTGGAAGTGATGATTACACAACAAACAACTCAGTTTAAACTCTGTCAGTTCAGTTCAGTCACTCAGTCGTGTCCGACTCTTTGTGACCCCATGAACGCAGCACGCCAGGCCTCCCTGTCCATCACCAACTCCCGGAGTTTATTCAAACTCATGTCCATCGAGTTGGTGATGTCATTCACCCATCTCATCCTCTGTCACCCCCTTCTCCTCCTGCCCCTAATCCCTCCCAGTATCAGGGTCTTTTCCATTGAGTCAACTCTTTGCATGAGGTGGCCAAAGTATTGGAGTTTCAGCTTCAGCATCAGTCCTTCCAGTGAACACCCAGGACTGATCTCCTTTAGGATGGACTGGTTGCATCTCCTTGCAGTCCAAGGGACTCTCAAGAGTCTTTTCCAACACCATGGTTCAAAAGCATCAACTTTTCGGGGCTCAGCTTTCTTCACAGTCCAACTCTCACATCCATACATGACCACTGGAAAAACCATAGCCTTGACTAGACAGACCTTTGTTGGCAAAGTAATGTCTCTGCTTTTTAGTATGCTATCTAGGTTGGTCATAACTTTCCTTCCAAGGAGTAAGCATTTTTTACTTTCATGGCTGCAGTCACCATCTGCAGTGATTTTGGAGCCCCCAAAACAAAGTCTGACACTGTTTCCACTGTTTCCCCATCTATTTCCCATGAAGTGATGGGACCAGATGCCATGATCTTAGTTTTCTGAATGTTGAGTTTTAAGCCAACTTTGTCACTCTCTTCTTTCACTTTCATCAAGAGGTTTTTTAGTTCTTCTTCACTTTCTGCCATAAGGGTGGTGTCATCTGCATATCTGAGGTTATTGACATTTCTCCTGGCAATCTTGATTCCAGTTTGTGCTTCTTCCAGCCCAGTGTTTCTCATGATGTACTCTGCATATAAATTAAATAAGCAGGGTGACAATATACAGCCTTGATGTACTCCTTTTCCTATTTGGAACCAGTCTGTTGGTCCATGTTCAGTTCTAACTGTTGCTTCCTGACCTGCATATAGGTTTCTCAAGAGGCAGGTCAGGTGGTCTGGTATTCCCATCTCTTTCAGAATTTTCCACAGTTAATTGTGATCCACACAGTCAAAGGCTTTGGCATAATCAATAAAGCAGAAATAGATGTTTTTCTGAAATTCTCTTGCTTTTTTCATGATCCAGCAGATGTTGGCAATTTGATCTCTGGTTCCTCTGCCTTTCCAAAACCAGCTTGAACATCTGGAAGTTCACGGTTCACGTATTGCTGAAGCCTGGTTTGGAGAATTTTGAGCATTACTTTACTAGTGTGTGAGATGAGTGCAAATTCACCTGGAATGGGTGAATTTAACTCAGATGACCATTATATTTCTGTGGGCAGGAATCCCTTAGAAGAAATGGAGTAGCCATCATGGTCAACAAAAGAGTCCGAAATGCAGTACTTGGATGCAATCTCGAAAATGGCAGAATGATCTCTGTTCATTTCCAAGGCAAATCATTCAATATCACTGTAATCCAAGCCTATGCCCCAACCAGTAAAGCTGAAGAAGCTGAAGCTGAACGGTTCTATGAAGACCTACAAGACCTTTTAGAACTAACACCCAAAAAAGATGTCCTTTTCATTATAGGGAACTGGAATGCAAAAGTAGAAAGTCAAGAAACACCTGGATTAACAGACAAATTTGGCCTTGGAATATGGAATGAAGCAGGGCAAAGTCTAATAGAGTTTTGCCAAGAGAACGCACTGGTCATAGCAAACACTCTCTTCCAACAACACAAGAGAAGACTCTACACATGGACATCTCCAGATGGTCAACACCAAAATCAGATTGATTATATTCTTTGCAGCCAAAGATGGAGAAGCTCTATACAGTCAGCAAAAACAAGACTGGGAGCTGACTGTGGCTCAGATCATGAACTCCTTATGGCCAAATTCAGACTTAAATTGAAGAAAGTAGGGAAAACCACTAGACCATTCAGGTACGACCTAAATCAAATCCCTTATGATTATACAGTGGAAGTGAGAAATAGATTGAAGGGACTAGATCTGATAGACAGAGTGCCTGATGAACTATGGACGGAGGTTCGTGACAATGTACAGGAAACAGGGATTAAGACCGTCCCCAAGAAAAAGAAATGCAAAAAAGCAAAATGGCTGTCTGAGAGGCCTTACAAATAGCTGTGAAAAGAAGAGAAGGGAAAAGCAAAGGAGAAAAGGAAAGATATTCCCATTTGAATGCAGAGTTCCAAAGAATAGCCAGGAGAGATAAGAAAGCCTTCCTCAGTTATCAGTGCAAAGAAATAGAGGAGAACAACAGAATGGGAAAGATGAGAGATCTCTTCAAGAAAATTAGAGATACCAAGGGAACATTTCATGCAAAGATGGGCTCAATAAAGGACAGAAGTGGTAGGGACCTAACAGAAGCAGAAGATATTAAGAAGAGGTGGCAAGAATACACAAAAGAACTGTACAAAAATGATCTTAGGACCCAGATAATCACGATGGTGTGATCACTCACCTAGAGCCAGGCATCCTGGAATGTGAAGTCAAGTGGGCCTTAGAAAGCATCACTACGAACAAAGCTAGTGGAGGTGACGGAATTCCAGTTGAGCTATTTCAAATCCTGAAAGAAGATGCTGTGAAAGTGCTGCACTCAATATGCCAGCAAATTTGGAAAACTCAGCAGTGGCCACAGGACTGAAAAAGGTCAGTTTTCATTCCAATGCCAAAGAAAAGCAATGCCAGAGAATGCTCGAACTACCACACAAATGCACTCATCTCACAGGCTGGTAAAGTAATGCTCAAATTAAACTCTGTACTAAGGATTATATAACAGCAATGTACCCTGCTTGAGGATAGTTTCTCCTTCCTGATAATTTTCTGTCTAATCCTGTTATCTTAAAATGTAAATTATGGGAGAGTGTCTAGTAAGATCTTTACAAACTTGAGACATTCTTTTGATTTATTGTAATAACTAATTTAAAAAGTATATAGCTCCCTTGCTAACACTAGCAAGGGGGACATTCTCTGTCCCCCTTCTGATGTCTATGTCAGAAGTTTTCTCTGTCCCTTATCTCACTTTAATAAAACTCTGCTACACAAAAGCTCTTGAGTGATCAAGCCTGGTCCCTGGTCCTGAAGCTAAATCTTCTTCTTTGGAGATCACAAATCCAACATTGTTCACTGTAAGCTATCAGTACACACAAATGAGCATGCACACAGATACATTTTCTCCCCATGATTTGTTTTTCCTTCATGTGACTTTTCACTCTTTGTTATTATATAGTAACTAATTATGTCACTATTTTATTGTCACACTCCTGACCAGGCGACTCTGTTACTAACTTTTGGTGTCCCGTCACTAAACACTTACCATATTCTTAATAAATATTTGTTCAATTAATTTGCCTAACATATATTCAGGGACATGACCTTTCCAGAAGGCTGAAGAACAAGAGGCTGAGATGTAGGTAAGGTACCTCGAGAGACTGATATTTTTTTTTCCCTCCAGATTTGGGTATAACCTGACTGATTCTGAGTTTTTTCAAGGTTCAAGAGTGCCCAAAGATTGCTCAATTTGTTTTGTAATGAAAATAATTGACAGTTAGTACAGTATCTTCCCAAATGATACAAGCTCTGATTAGAAAAGATCTTGGTAGAAAAAAATTGGGTAATTTCTTGGATCATGCCAGAGTCATTGTAAATGGAGGGAATTAGAGACATTTGAGGAAATACAACTGAATTGCTGTGGGATTAGTTGTAGGGGTTGAGAATGCTAAATCAAAGCTGACTCTCTTGTTCATGGTTTTTCTCATTTAACTAATTCCTTAATGTAGGTAATAGTACTTTCACTTTACAGCTTGGGCTGCATGTACAGCATCCGTAGCACCCGTACTTTCCATGGGAGATCCAGGAGCTGAGCTGGAGAAAGCCCTGATAAGTCAGACCATCTTTCTGCTCTGTGTCCAAGTCGCTTCTGAAAAGCTTATGACCCCTTGGCTAGGTAAGATGAAAATCTAATTCAACCTACAGGGTATATTTGTTCATTTGTGCTAAGTTGCTTCAGTCATGTCTGACTCTTTGTAACTCTATGGAGCCCGCCAGGCTCCTCTGTCCGTGGGATTTTCCAGGCAAGAATACTGGAGTAAGTTGTCATTTCCTTCTTCAGGGGATCTTCCTAACTCAGGGATTGAACTTGTGTTTCTTATGTCTCCTGCATTGGCAGGCAGGTTCTTTACCATTAGTGACACCTGTGATGTCCACAGGGTTTATTAGAGGTGAGTTAGGGAGAAGGGCGAGGTCGCCTTCTCCAGATATTCTGTAATCTGTGTGAAACTTTGAAGAAAAAAACAAATCTAAAAACTGTTACCTGAGCTCCAGTAAAAGTTGAAAGCATAACTATAATTATTAGGTTGTACCTTTCTCAGAGTAATAATAATATACTACTCTTAAAAGAGAAAGTACTTGCTAAAATATTCGAATCATAAAACTGTTTTTCTTTTTCTTGGTACACAGAACTGGGAGGTATTAGGTGGCTTTGAATGTTGACGTTTTCTTTCTGTTCTAGTGGAACATGATAATTCAACTTGTTGCTTTGCCCCAAATTATTGCCAAGTGATCTTGTTTGTGTGCATACAAAAAAAGAGTGAGCAGAAACTTGAGGATTAATCTCTCCAAAACTGGAGCAGACTATATGACTCGTATGAAGTTCCATGATTATTTGAAAGTCTTTAGAGTGAATATGTAGCCTTGATTGAAAGAATAATAAACTTATTTAGGAATATTAAAAAATAGCATTGTTTTATATTTTTAGAAAAATTTTTAGCTAAAATTAAAAATTTTTAGCATTGTTAACTGCTAAGAAAAACTAGATTCATCAATAGTTGAAAAAGCATATCCATAAATAACTACCTGTGACTGTGTGTATAATAAGTGGCTTCCCTCATAGCTCAGCTGGTAAAGAATCTGTCTGGGATGCAGGAGACCCTGGTTTGACTCCTGGGTTGGGAAGATCCACTGGAGAAGGGATAGGCTACTCACTCCAGTATTCTTGGGCTTTCCATGTGGCTCAGCTGGTAAAGAATCTTCCTGCAATATGGGAGACCTGGGTTCGATCCCTGGGTTGGGAAGATCCCGTGGAGATCTTCCACTCCAGTATTCTGACCTGGAGAATTCCATGGACTGTATAGTCCATGGGGTTGCAAAGAGTTGGACACGACCGAGTGACTTTCATTTTCACTTTCTTTTCATGTATAATAAACCTAACATTAAGATGAGAATAAAGTAAAACTTAGCTTCAGAGGTATATTGAGAGAAACAGAAGCTTTCTGGTCATGTCATTGCTATATGCACATGAATTTCTTCTTTTATTTTTTTACGAACTTTTTGAAATGATCATCTCCAAACTTGAAATTGGAGGCTGTGGCTCCTTGAAAAATATATTTATATGTTATATATATACACATAATATGTAACATGTAATATATGTTAACATGTGCTGTTGTTTGTTGTTCAGTTGCTAAGTCATGTCCGACTTTTTGCAACCCCGTGAACTGCAGCATGCCAGGCTTCTCAATCCATTACTGTCTCCCAGAGTTTGCTCAGACTCACGTCCATTGAGTCGGTGATGCCATCCAACCATCTCATCCTCTGTCGCCCCCTTCTCCTCTCGCCTTCAATCTTTCCCAGCATCAGGGTCTTTTCCAGTTTGTGGGCTCTTTGCATCAGGTAGCCAAAGGATTGGAGCTTCAGCTTCAGCATCAGTCCTTCCAACGAATATTCAGGGTTGATTTCCTTTAGGATTGACTGCTTTGATCTCCTTGCTGTCCAAGGGACTCTCAAGAGTCTTCTCCAACACCATAGTTCAAAAGCATCAATTCTTCAGCACTCAGCCTTCTTTATGGTTCAACTCTCACATCCATACATGACTACTGGAAAAATCATAGCTTTGACTATATGGAACTTTGCTGGGAAAGTGATGTCTGCTTTTTAATGCACTGTCTAGTTTTGTCATAGTTTTCCTTCCAAATAGCAAGCATCTTTTAATTTCATGGCTGCAGTCACTGTCTGCATTGATTTTGGAAACAAGAAAATGAAATCTGAGACTTTTCCCACATTTTATCCATCTATTTGCCATGGATTGATAGGATCAGATGCCATGATCTTAGTTTTCTGAGTGTTGAGTTTTAAGCCAGATTTTTCACTCTCCTCTTTCAGTTTTATATATATAAAACATAAATTTCCCCAAGCCAATTTTATATACTGAGTTGCCTGATATTCTGTCAGTGTACTTTGCATACTTTACACAATCTGAATGTAAATCTTCAATGGATTTCGCCAGTGCTAAGCTCTGTGCATATGCCCAGCAGATATAAGCAGCCCCAGTAAGAGTCTTCACTTAGTCATTGAGGACATCCTAGATGTCATATATTGCATAACAGTCATGAGTAGTCAGGGTCCAAATTTCCTATCATTCTTAAGGGAAACACAATATGGATGATAAATAAGTGAGGCAGGAATGATAGACATTTCCTTTTTTAAAAGGATTCATCTGAATAGTGACAAAATTGGCTCAATCCTTACATATTTTTCCTCTACTGAATTCTTCTCTTAGTGAGGTCATTGCTAGGTTTTCAGCAGTGTTCATGAAAATCTATAATCATTTTTTGAGATTATAAAAATAGGCTGAAATGGAAAGCTGAAAATAAAAATGTAAGAAAGGAAATATAGGAAAATATGTGAATAAAATGATTGCCTGTGGTTCTCAAGAGAGTTATTATTTATCTACTGATCAAAAAGGGTTTTGCCATACTTCACTTCATTCATGGGTCTACCTAGATTCTTTCTGAATCAGTCAGAAAAGAGAAGTGAACTTTTATGTGTAGTTTATGATATACTATTTTGCTTTATCACAAAAACAGCCTTTAAAAGCCACAGCTCTACTATTTGAGTTTCAACATGATTTCACTGAACTTACAGAATGCCCAATCTTTGGCGACCTGGGAATAAGAACTGGTTATGATTATCTGAGAATACAGTTGTGTTGAGTATGCTGTGGGTGATAGGAAAGAAATAAGAGATGTAGCCTTTGTTCTTAAGAAGCTCAGTTTTATTATGAGAGAATTTGCCCCAACTTTTCATACACATGCTCTTGAGCTATCCTTGAAATGGTATTAATTATCAAGTTAGGGCTCACTAGGGGAAAAAAAGAAAAAAACTTATTTCTACATTCCAGAAATCCAACAAATCAAGGAATTATAGAATGTCAGAGGCAGGAAAAGACATTAAGAACCATTCTAGTTCATCCCCTTCAAATGCCAATTGGGGCAATCATTCCTTTGAAACGTTATGAAGGAACATTTTAGGGAGTTTTTTGAGAAGGAAATTAACAAGTTATCTGGGATATTAATCTATTTCACTTGAGCAATTTTGAAGAAATCCAAATGTCTAGGCCAATTTGAATGCCAAGGACAAGCAGAGATTTTGTGTCTTTGACCTTATTTTGTTGAGCACAGAAGTGGAAACTAGAGAATTAACCTTAGAGCAACAGGAGTGGGAACTATATCTGTACATTTTCCTGAAAACTTTAGTCCATTAAATTTGACTGAAGAACTGGCATAATTTACACCTTAAATTAGGAAATTATAAAGAACTTGCATTCCATTTTATACACGAATTCAGAAACATTATACTTTCTTGGAGTGAAAACTTTTAACAACTCGGGAGTGTGATTTGCATACCAGGTCTCTAATGTGTTATCACTGTGCTAACAAAGAAAGTCGCTCAGTCATGTCCAACTCTTTGCGACCCCTTGGAATGTAGCCCACCAGGCTCCTCTGTCCATGGGATTTTCCAGGCAAGAGTACTGGAGTGGGTGGCCATTTCCTTCTCTAGGGGATCTTCCCAACCCAGGGATCACTCTGGTCTTCTGCATTGCAAGCAGACGCTTTACCATCTGAGCCACAGGGAAACCCAGCAAAGAAAAGAACTCTCAAAGAGGTTAAATGATCATCAAGTTGCAGTACTTCTGGGTGGCATACACTGGGTGGCATTACACCCAGTACTTCTGGGTGACACAGCTACCATTCAAAACTAAACTTGTCTGATCTCCAGCAGCAAAGGTCAGCCTACTGACTATGGCCAGCTTGTTCCTAGCATTTAACGGGCAACATTTGAAGATGGCCATGGACACCCATATCTGTGAAGAAATCAAAAAGAACAGGGGACTTCTCCCCTGACCCCACCCCTTATTCTACATGGCAGCACTTGCCACAAGCACTACTTGTCCACTTGCCTTGAATCCTGGCTGAGGGATATCAGAGGAGAAAAAAAAAGATCATAATTTCAATGCAAGATTTGGTGGTACTTTTAACTCTGCTCTTGTTCCCAGTCCACCTGCTATTCTTTTCTTTTTAGAGTTCTAAACACCTGTTTCAGTTATTGTGTTACATCTCTATGTAACAGCTACATAACAGTGAGGGAGACAAGATGGTGTATATATACTCCATGTTCTGCAGAGCCAAAATTTCTCATATGAATTAAAATATACCTATGAGTAATAGAAGGGGAAAGACTTGGGGCATAGTCTGGTCCAAGCTTCCAGACTAGAAGCATTTTTATTCTAAGAAATCTCTAGGAAAGAAGTTTTCATATCTTTTCACAGCTCCTTCCAGGGTTGGGTCACTCAGTCAGAAAGAAAAATCCATAGATAAGATAGAATCTTCTTTATTGGGAAAGGGAATTCTTATTTAATATTTCATTAAATACAATTTACCAAATTTTGAGTGCCTACTGTAGTTGAAAACCCAATATTCTGAGAGATGGAGAAAATGCTGGTGGTCAACTTCCCCTTGCCACTCTCTCATAGGCATCTCCTCAGTGTTCATCTGGATAAGCTAATTTGGGTTCTCTGTGAAATTATACATACTTATGCTTCAGCGACCTAGTCCCTTAAGGGATGTTTTGTTACCCTATCTTTAGCACCTGGTAAGGCAAACATCCAATCAGTTCAGTTCAGTTCATTTCAGTCACTTAGTTGTGTCTGACTCTTTGCGACCCCATGAATCGCAGCACGCCAGGCCTCCCTGTCCATCACCAACTCCTGGAGTTTACTCAAACTCATGTCCATCAAGTCAGTGATGCCATCCAGCCATCTCATCCTCTGTCGTCCCCTTCTCCTCCTTCCCCCGATCCCTCCCAGCATCAGGGTCTTTTCCATTCAGCCATGAAATTAAAAGATGCTTACTCCTTGGAAGGAAAGTTATGACCAACCTAGACAGCATATTAAAAAGCAGAGACATTACTTTGCCAGCAAAGATCTGTCTAGTCAAGGCTACGGTTTTTCCAGTGGTCTTGTATGGATGTGAGAGTTGGACTATGAATAAAGCTGAGTGTCGAAGAATTGATGCTTTTGAACTGTGGTGTTGGAGAAGACTCTTGAGAGTCCCTTGGACTGCAAGGAGATCCAACCAGTCCATCCTAAAGCAGATCAGTCCTGGGTGTTCATTGGAAGGACTGATGCTGAAGCTGAAACTCTAATAATTTGTCCACCTGATGTGAAGAGTTGACTCATCCAATGAATATTCCTAAATATTGGATGAATTGTCTTGAGGCTTTAGAAATGTGACCTTCAAGTTAAAGGGACTTAGAAAATATGAACATTTTATTTTTTAAGTTTAACTTTTTTTCTCAATGCAGTTTTTTTGTTGAGATATAATTGATATGTAACATATTATATTGGCTTCCCAGGTGGTGCTAGTCATAAAGAACACGTCTGTCAATGCAGGAGATGTAAGAGACGTGGGTTCAATCCCAGGGTTGGGAAGATCCCTTGGAGGAGGGCATGGCAGCCCACTCCAGTAATCTTACCTGGAGAATCCCATGGATTAGAGGAGCTTGGTGGACTATATCTATAGCCTCGCAAAGAGTGAGGCATGACTGAAGTGACTTAGCAGGCATGCATAACATTTTGTTACTTTCAGGTGTATGACATATTAATTAGATTTTCACATACATTGCAAAATTTTCACCTAAAGTAAGTATGGTCAATGTTTTTCACCATGTATAGTTACAAGTTATTTTTTCTTGTCTTGAGAACTTTCGGTCTTCCTGGGTGGCACTAGTGGTAAAGAACCCACCTGCCAATGCAGGAGACTCAGGACAATCAGGTTCAATCCCTCATTGAGGAAGATTCCCCTGCAGGAGGGAATGGCAACCCACTCCAGTATTCTTGCCTATAAAATCCCTTGAACAAAGGAATCTGGCAAGTTACAGTCCATAGGGTCACACAGAGTTGGACAAAACTGAAATGACTTAGCAGCAGCAGCATGAGAACTTTCATGATCAACTCTCTCAGAAACTTTGAAATATGCAATACGGTATTATTAACTACAGCAACAATGCCATAGATAACACCCCCATGACTTATTTATTTTATAACTGGAAGTTTGTACCTTTTGATCACCTTTACTCATTGTAGATGAGTGGCTGCTAGAGGCAGGAGCTGGGGGTGTCCTATGCAATATTTTTGGTTGCAGTTTTTTTTATCATGAAAAAAAGCCATAACTGGAAATATGAACATTTTTAAAAGAAAGGAACTTATGGAGGTTTTTCCAGTATCCTTCCCCATACAGGCTATACTCTAGCAACCTTGTCTTTTTACTAAAAATCTGCTTTCTCTAATTTTTCTGAAGATATAGATATTTTGTATTTTCATGTTTCCTGTGGCACAGGCTTTATACTCCTAGGAAAAAGTCCATTGGTAGATTGAACTCTTAAATTTTCAGTTTCACTTACCGCTTTGGATAGTTTCAACTGTTTTCCTTCTTACGACTGAATTCAGTAATGCTTAGCAGTTCCAGGGTTAATAATGTCAGTCAGGGCTGACTTGTCACTGTGGAGAGAGTGACAGGGAGACAAATAGAGATGTGATTTGGCGTGACAATAGGTGGAAATAGCTTCAGGTTCTGTTGATGCACTAGATTGATTATAATCTAGTCTTGCCCTCGTCCCACCCCCCATTTCTTCCCATATCTTTTATCCTTTGAGAAGGAGCAGTAGCTCACCTCCACCAAATGTGTGGGAGTACTTTTGCATACGAAGTCTCTGATTTTTTGCATGAATTGTATTCTGTAGTTATGCAAGCTGAACATAAGCATAAGGAAAATAAAAACAACGCAGATTACAGAGAGGCAGTCCCTGCCAAAGAGCTCTTTGCAAGCCTTATCCAGAACAACGTGTAAAATCTGGAAATTGCCTGTCAGTTATTTGTTCTGCTCAACACCACATGCAGTCATTAATATTTAGAGTCTATTTTACTTCACTTCTGTTTAATCTGAAGACGTCGGACATAGGGAAAACAAAATTGTGGTTTAGATGGCCAAGGATAGGGAATCAGCTCTACTTTAAAGTCAGCCATTGATGGGTCAAAAATTATTTCTTAAGATCTTAAACCAAATGTTACATTTGTACATGACAAAGGCTTTTCTTTCTTTTCCACTTAAAAACAGAGCAAAAAAATGAAACCTACTTGAATTGCAAACTAAGTCATGTTTAGTCACTGGATTCATTCATTACCAACCTGAACGCCAAATTGGCAGAAAATAAAAACCCTGGCAACTCCTGGCTAGGTTGTAGACTTTTTGAAGCACGGTAAAATTACAGAATTCAGAGGAAACTACCCCTCAAATGTGTCCTGAAGTATCTGGCCTTAGTTTAAATGTTCATTAGAGGCCTAATAGGTGCTGTGGTTTTTATGAATGACCCTTCATTCCTTGCTTATGGATGCTCATTTTGGTACTTTGACAGAAGTGTATTGACATGTGCACAATGAGAAGTTTCTTGACAAAGTTTTATCTGAAACCTCACATATCTTTGAAGTGATGCAATATTTAGATCTGCCTAAGGCTCAGATGGTAAAAAATCTGCCTGCAATGCCGGAGACACAGATTCAATCCCTGGGTGAGGAAGATCCCCTGAAGAAGGGAACGGCAACCCACTCCAGTATTCTTGCCTGGAGAATTCCATGGAAGGAGGAGCCTGATGGGCTGCAGCCCATGGGGTCACAAAGAGTCGGACATGACTGAATGACTAACACAACAACTGCATGAGAAGATGGATGAAATAGGCTGTTTGCCTCCCCCCAACCCCCAAATTCACAGATTGAACCCCTTCCCCACAACGAGGTGGTATTTGGCTTTGGGGAGGTTATTGGGTTTAGAAGAGGTCGTGAGGGATGGGATTATAAGAAGAGGAAGAGAGATCAGATCTCTCTCTCTGTCAGGTGTTCCAGGAAGAGAGCTTTCCCCAGGTAGTGAATTGACTGGTGCCTCCGTCTTGAACTTCTCAGCCTCCAGAACTGTGAGATATAAATTCCTCTTGCTTAAGCCAACCAGCAACCAGTCTATGGTATTATATTATGGCACCCTGAGCTATAGAAGTGAAAATACAATAAGAACATTTGAAATCACCACACCTTTATTAGTTCCTGACTTGCTTAGAGTGCTGTGTATAAAGAAAGAAAATGTTAAGCTTTTGAAACTGCTTAAATTAAACTGTAATAATTCTGAGGAAAATAAATGATAGACGTTGAATTTCACATCATTCCTGGCAACTCTTCAGCTTTTGACTTTCAAATAAAATCTGTCTAAAACTTCAAAGTAATGTGGCATGAATTAATTTTCAGATATAATTTTTTTCTTCAGAGTTCTGTGCAAGGTATTTTTATAGCATTTGGTAATTTTCCGATCGCATCAATGCAGACCGTTTGAAAACTCTTATGCTGTTTCTACTGAAAGCAAAAGGGGGAGCATGCCATTCTAGAAATAACAAAAATATTTTATTTATTCCAAACTCTAGCAATGTTTTTTACATATATATAGCTCACACAAAGAATGAATGGAGAAATATAATGAAATTGGAAACTCAGAAATACCACTTACATCAACTTACTTTAGGGGCTTTGCATTGCATTTGTATCTAAAAAGTTGAAGGTTTTCTAAAACAAAACAAAAAGTATTTCTCAAGTCAGTGTTAACTCTCAACTCAGTTTCATGTGCTCACCAACATTTTTCCCCCCCAGGGGAAATTTTCTTACCCCTCTAAGCATTGCATCAAATTTTAATTCAGCTCAGATAACTCTGCCTAGAGAACTGAGTTGTGTGTGACTTTTTTTTAAGAAAGATTTTTTTTTGATGTGGTCCATTTTTAAAGTATTTATGGAATTTGTCTCGATGTTCCTTCTGTTTTTACGTTTTGGATTTTTGGCCTGAGATCAGGGATTGAACCTGAACCCCCTGCATTGCAAGGCAAAGTCTCGACCACGTGGTGACCAGGGAAGTCACTTTTTAAAATAGTTTCTGGAGCAGTTATTTTTAAGGACTACTTTCTTGAAACGTTGAGGGATTCATCAGCATCACTTGATTTAAGTAGTGCATACACGGACCAGACACTGACTTTATGTGTGGGGGTGAGTGTGTAATTTCCCAACGTGAGGGGCACGTGATAGAGATACACATGTGACTAGGTATCTTATTATCTTAAAACTAAACTAAATAAATAAATAAATAAAGTAAAATAAAATAGATAACAAGCTTCTATAAAAGTGAAGGAATCACTGTTCTGCTTCTGTATAAGGCCAAACGCCCTTCTTGTGGATGGGTTCTTACTCTCTCTTTGCTTACCTGACTCCTATAATTTCATTTTCTTGTTCTTTCATCACTGACTTCTTCTCTAATGGAATATTTCTGTTAGCTTAAAAATGCCATGGGCCCTGATGGCTCAGTGGTAAAGAATCCACCTGCCAATGCAGGGGACAGGGGTTTGATCCCTGGATTGAGAAGATGCCCCAGAGAAGGAAGTGTTCAACCCACTCCAGTATTTTTGCCTGGGAAATCCCATGGACAGACGAGCCTGGTGAGCTACAATCCATGGGGTTGCAAAAGAGGTGGGCAAAACTTAGCGACTAAACAACAAAATGTCATATTTCCTCTTTGAAAAAAAATTTTCCCTACTCTCCCTTTTCAGCTACTGACTCATTCCTCTGTTTACCTTTACTAGGAAAACTCCTTGAAGGAGCTGTCCAGACACACACTTCCTTATTTCCTTTCCTCTATACCATTCTGGTCACACATGCATCTCAATCACTCCACTGAAATTTCTCCTCCATGGTCCCTACAGTCTCCATATTCTTGAACCCGGGATCAGCTCTAACTTTTGTTTGCTCTGTCAGAAACTTCTGTTGTAGCCATTTTTTTCCCTTCTTGAGATATTATTCAGTTGGCTTCTAGGACAAGATCTTCCAGATCCTTTCTCCTATGGTCACTTGTTCTCAGGCTCTTGTGCTGGTTCTTTCTGCTCTTCCCAGTTTCTAATTAATGGAATTCCTTAGGGTGTCATCTTTCACCATTTCCTTCCTAACTATTCTTTCTCCCCAAGAAATCTCACCAACTTTCATGACTCTATATAGTGACCATAAGCTTCTAACTTCCAGATTTCAGTTTCCAGGTATGATTTCTCTCCAGAGCCCATATTCATATTTTCAACTTGTTATACACACCTCTATTTGGAGGTCTAATAGGAACTTCAATTCTAATTTGCCCAAAGATAACTCCTAATATTCCCTCTCCACCTTGCTGCTGCTCTAGTCTTCCCAAACTCAGTATTTAGCACATTATTTTTCTGTTGCTCAGGTCAAAAATGTTGGAGGCATCTTGACCCCCTTCCATTTCCTGATACATTTTCAAGACCTGTTGACCCCACTTTCAAATTATTTTCTGACCTCAATTTGTTTGTCACATGTTGTTGTGTGATGCTACCTGAAATTCACTGAGGCATTCTGTGTTTTCATAAAGTTTTAATTTTTCCTTTTAATAGAGGTCTTTGTGCCTTCTGAAATTTATTTTTGTACATACTTAGGTTGGATTCTAATTTTGTCTCCCTGTGTCCCCTTTCGTGTTTATGTTGCTGTCAATCTGCTCCCAGGGAGCTAGTCCGTGACTAGTTTTATGATGATATTTTACTTTTTTCCACAATGACAGTGTGAACATTGGGAACTCAGTCACATAGCCAGCAATCAGCTTGTCTCAGATTCTGTTTGTGGGATTGTGTCAGTGTTACCCCACCTCCTGCGGTTCAGAGCTCCAGGTTGACAAATAGTCAGGCTCTTTATATGGAACAGGAGAGTCTTCTTTGAGCCCTGGTTTTAAGTAGTAATCACGAGCCTTGTCCTTTGTCTTACATGGAGGTCTTTTAGTGTCATTATTCCCTAGAAACTCCCCCTTTATTGTGAAGGAGTACATGAAGCCTAGATTTGAGGTCTACTTTTTTGGTTCATATTTGTTCCACTGATATGTTACACTTTTTCTGAGCCCAATTTACTCTCATTCTATTTATCTATTAGTATCTCAGAGCTATCTGATAGAAGTCAGGGGTTGACCTGTTTTAATTCAAACAAGGGGTTCCAATGGTGCTATTTCTAGTCTCCAAGATAGACTGTTAGAAAGGTATTTAAAACCAGAAATAACTTTACATATCCTTCATATCATACCACATAGACAGCCACTGATAAATCAAGAGAACTTGGGAGCACTTGATTGACTGGTGAGAGGGAAGAAGAGGACATTTTCTTCTACAACTACCTGTCTTCACGTGTGCCTTTGAAAATATCAGTGATATAAAAGTGACTTCAGGATGAATGACATTGGATGGAGTCTTGGCACATTATTGCAATGGAACAATATCAGGGGTTTTTAGCTCCTAGAAAAATTTAAATCTAAAATATCAATCCAAATGTGTATAACAATAAATCTGTGTCAGAAATTGTGTATGCTAAATGTTTTCACACATTACATATTTTTATTAATGTTTTATAAATGGAATTTCAAAAGGTTATATTACCTACCCAGTTGGAGTAGTCTAGATTTGAACTCCAAATTCCCATTTATTTTATGTTACTATTCTTTCATAGATGAGGGTGAGAAGCAATGTGTTCCACAAGAAAAGAAGACTAATTAGACTAATTCTAGTTTCTTTTCAATTTGATTTAGTTCTCACTTATGTGTCTCAGGCTGCTATCATTTTAACATTCTTCATTCATTTATTCATTCTCTCTGTATATTGTGTATTCACATTGTGCTAGACATGGGTCTACAAAGTCAAATAAGACATGTTCATTTACTCTAACCTACTAGAGATAATTATTCTTCCCTTTTAACATCCCTAATAACTGTGACATATCTTAGACCTGGCAACCAAATATACACACATTTTCACCTTTAAATCATTTTTTAATCCACCATTTTATATAAATGGGTAATGACTTAGTGAACAGATCAACTTTTTTTGGCATATATTTTAGGCATATATCAAGAAAACAATATTTTATGTGACATTAAAGGTCCATGTTGAAAGTATTTCTGTGATCTTGTCAGCATACATTTCTGCATGTGTAAATAAGGCCTTATAATAAATATTCAAAATTCTCCACAGGGAATTTAAATAGGGAAATAAATACATAGCATGACCTCTGTGCATACAGCTTCATGAATTCTTCCCCTTACTAATTGTAAGTAACTTTAAGGTACAGAATATGTCATATTTGTTACCTTTCCCATTGATAACTTAGCATCTCGTAGATTCTCACAACGTATGTGTAAAATGTATTGTTTATTGAATCGATATTCAAGTTGCTGATTGGATGGATAGACTGTAAAGAGGAATGGGTGAATGAACTGATGATTTTATTCACATGCAGCTCTGTAAGATGTCTAACACCTCACCGTGTGTCTTAAAAAACTTGATCACTTACTGGGGGCATGTATTAACACTTTAGATTTGTCTTATTTTACCTCCTGGTCATAGAAACTCAGGGCTACAAATAAATGCCAACTTCTTTTGTATCGGGCTACCAGGCAATTTCTGTTATTACAGATTTGAAAGGGTCATCCAAACTACATTTTTTTTTTTTTGATTTATCTACTTAACCTATTGCTTAGATACCTAGAATGCCAATAGTCGCTTGATATTATCTCCCTGTACATGGATTTTTATTACAGTGGGACTTGCTATAACATGCACTGAACCTTTCTGCTATAGATTATGTTGTTTTAACTTGTTGGATGAGCATAAGTAATAAAAAGATGACATGTAACTTTCTAGCTTACAGTGAATTTTTTCACTATACTTGTATATATATTTAAAAGTCACTAGCCCCTAGAGAAGCTGTTTTGTTTTAATGTACACATGGGAAAATAAAATACAGAGAGATGAAATAACTTGTTCACTGTTATTTAGTCCAGTGGTCATTCCAGATGTTCTCTTGGGTAGGAAGGATTCATTAACAAAGACAGACATTGCCTTTGAAGAACCTAAGGTCCTGGGGTGGGAGTGGGAACAAATAAAGAGGTAATTATACTACAGTGAACGGAACTATACTTAATGCATGCAAAAGGGTGTTGTGAAAACACACAGGATGTGTTTCTCTAAGTTGTCCAGAAGTCAGTGGAACTTGAATCAAGTCTATGGTTTCAAGTTCAAGACTTGTTCTGCCAGACTCAGACTTGTCTTTAATTTGTCTCTGATTTTCTCTTAGACCTGGTGGAAGCTGGTTAACCAAAGTTGGTGGGATATGTGAGAAGTTAAACTTCAAATGAAGAAAAGAACTGGATCTCTACTGTGCTGCTTTTGGTATCAGAGACTTCTAAAGAAGGTAGCAGCATGAAATGGGGGTGGGGGGAGAGGCAAGACAGACAAGAGAGCAGGACCCGCTTAGCAGCAACATTAGTAGACAATGGACTTCAAAAGCTAGAATTCTCCATCTCAATTACCTGCTCAGGAAAACCTATTCCATCTTTCATCACAGAGACAAAACATACACATAAGATTTTCTGACTAAGAAAGGGTGAGATGAATCCATAATAGTTTCTTAAATAATTCCTTACTAAAAAGCAAGTAATTCTGAAGATTCTTTATACTTCTTAATTCATAGCAACTGCTAGAGAGACCTTTGCTTTCCAGGATCTGTTGACTGAGAATAGAACATTCACTGTAATGAAATTGCCAACAACAGAAAGTGGATGCAGTCTGGAGTTCTTTGGAAATGAGATTTGAAAATAGAATTTTAACTGGAGACTAATATTAGAATATTCCTGTGTAATATCTGACCTCCGTGTCGTGAAGCACCAGAGGTTCCTTTCCATGCATATTTCCATTTCTAACATCCTGAAGTCATTTCCTGTGTCTCAGCTTTATAACTGTCCCACTGTTTAACAGTTCTGTCCAGGCACTCTCTCAAATATGGGTTCTTTCATCATCAACTTAGGAGGACAGAATTAAAGTTTGTTTCAGAGTAATTTAAATTCCAGTGATCAATTTTCTGGTTTCCTGGCTGTCAGCCTTCTTCTTCTCTGGCTTCCTTTCTTCCTCATCTATTTTTTATTTTTTTGAGGAGCTAAAAGTTTCTTGATATATAAATATTCCCAGAGCCACTCTTTTTTACCTTGTACCTAATTCTCCATTTGTGGCAGCTGTGTTGATTATCATCCCTTTCTATTATCTTCCTTTAAATCATGCTGAAATTTTTGTCACGTCTTCAGAAGATAGTTTTTCAGCAAAATCAAAAAATATGCTATTTCCAACTTTCATCAACTATTTTTATTTTACTTGTGAGTCTGTGGATTGCTACTACATAATATGAATTATGTGATAATATCTTTCCTTTTCCAAAGTATTTCTTCAACAGTTTGTCAAGAGCTGCATAACATACAAAAATACTTGGTTTTCAAGGACCTGGTTTAAAGTAAAAGAAATTTTCAGTACAATATGTATTTTTGATATATATTTTTAAATTTTTATTTTTTTCTTTTTGGCTGCACCGTGTGGTTTGTGAGATCTTACTTCCCTAACCAGGGATCGAACCAAGGCCCTTGGAAGTAAAAGCACAGGACTTTAACCACTGGACTACCAGGGAATTACCTATAATGTGTGTTGTTTTAAGATAATTTGGGATTTCCTGACAGTCCAGTTGTTAAGACTTGGTGCTCCCACTACAGAGGGCCCGAGTTCGATCCCTGGTTGAGGAACTAAGATCTCGTGCTGTTTGGTACAGCCAAAAATTAACAAATAGATAAAACAACTTTATTGGGGTTTCAGTTACATACTGCAAAACACATATTTTATGAGTAAAGGCAATTTTTGGTAAATATATAAAGTTCTGCAGTGATCACGATGGTCAGATTTTAGAACACACTCATCACCACAGAGAATAGTTCTGTATCATTTGCAGTTCAACTTCACACCCCTTCCACAAACTCTGGAACTTCTGGTCTACTTTTTTCCCCCTCTGGTTTTACCTTTCCTTTAGTGTCATATAATTGGAATCATACAGTTTTGACCCTTTGTACCATAGTTTCCAAGGTTTTGCTTTTCTAGTGTCTTTATTCTTTGTACAAATGAATTAACTATGGAGAAAAATAATATAAACACTAGAGGAAATTTTGGTGATGATAGACATTATTTTTACACAGGTATAGGCTTTTATGCATTGACCTGTACATGCAAATATATGCACATGTATGTAGACTGGGAAATGGGCTATATTGACCCACATGTGTATTTGATTTATTCTTGGAACAATCTTGTGCATGCATTTTAGCAAAAGTTGGTGGTGCAAAGCACTGTTCTAGTCTTATAGAGAATAAAAATAGAAAAGAATAACAAAACACAATTTTTTCTGCTCTTACACACATTTTGGTAGAAACACAATTATAAGGCAAAATATAGTAGGCATAACAAGATAGTACCAAGAAAGTGTATTGGGTACTTGAAAGAAGTAAAAAGAATTTGAGATATCAGCAAGGTTCAATGATGGCTTTTGAATAGAAGGGCCTTGGTGGATGGAGAGAAATTTAAAAATATATATATATATATTTATTTATTTTATTTATTATTAATTTTGGCTGCATCAGGTCTTCATTGGGTGGACTGAAATTTGATGGGTGAAGATGGAAAAGACTGTCAGGCCAGGCAGAGAAAACTACAAGAGAAAAAGCTAGGGAGGTTTTCAAAAAGTTGAGAACACTGTGTAGACTGCTTGGCTTGATAAATATTTGTTGAAGTGAATGAAATTTTAATGTCCTGTTTATAAAGCAAGTGCTAATAAAGTGAAGCTGAAATGGGTTTGTAGCTGATAATCCATGTTGGGAGTGTGTGTGTTGAAATAAAATTATAGGAAGCCTCACTTCACTTTCTGTACATCAGCTTCTTGCCTGTGTCTGAAAAGCCTCTCTACTTCCTGCTCACTGCTTCTTATCCTTCAAGGCTGAGTTTCACTAGTCTCTTCTTAGGAAGCCTTTCTTGACTTTCCTCCCCAACCAGAGTTATATGCTTTTTTTTTTCTTTCCCTGTGCCAGCTTTTTAATCACAATGCTTATATTGAAAGCGTCGGTTTTTGTGGTGGTCTCACCACTAAACTGTGGAAACTCAAGGGCAGAAATTTTCTTTTACTTGTCTTTGCTTTACCAGTTCTTGGATTTTAAGGCAAACTTCAACTGAGCACCCAATAGGAGCTCAATAGGAGTCTAGTTCAAGGATGGTGGTGGTGGTGGTGTTTAGTCATTCAGTCATGTCTGACTCTTTGAACTTCCATGGACTATAGCCTGCCAGGTTCCTCTGTCCATGGGATTTTCCTGGAAAGAATCCTGGAGTGGGTTGCCATTTCCTCCTCCAAGGGATCTTCCTGACCCAGGGTTTGAACCTGCGTTGCCTGTGTCTCCTGCATTGCAGGTGAATTCTTTACCACTGAGCCACCGGGGAAGCCCTAGTTCAAGGATGAAATATATTAAATTGAGTATTGGGTTGATGGCTTTCTCTCTTGCCTTTATGTTAATCCTTCTTTTGTTCATAATAGCATGTATCGTAATTCATTTGTAGCCAGGAACTGAAGTGTTGTATGCATTCCATGACTCTGTGCTTGTGCTTTCACATGTACCCTTGGCCCATGATGGCCTTGGCCTCTGGTTTCACATCTTTCTAGTTCAAGTTCAATGGCCGCCTTCTCAGAAGTACTTTTCTAAAACCTTATCAGGGTGCTGTTCTTCCAACTTTGAATTTCCATGATGATTTTCAATACCACTTTCATGGGTGCTTTCTATTTTCTAGACCATATCTTAGGGTAGAATCTACATTTCATACACTTTGTATTCCCCCAAAGCCAAGAGATTCTCTCAGAATAAACATACACTCAAAATGCCTTCAGTGTATTTTTTTTAACTGGCCATTGACTATTTGTCAGTCTTTGTTGATCATAAGCTATTCAATAAATATTTACAAATGGTTCACGTATCACATGCTTTTGGGGAAAAGCTGCAGAGTGACACAATGTGGATGAAAACGTAATTTGGAAGCAGAAAAAGAAAAAAAAATCAGAAATATATCCTCTAGCAAAGTATAGAAGTTCACAAAATCATTTGAAACCTTGCTTTGTTGATGAAAATTTCCACAAAAATCTAGCAAGCCTGTAAGCAATTTGAAAAAATGAAACCCTGAAGGAAATAAACATTTTCTCAGCAAAGGGTTTAAAAGAACTTTGTAGCTTCCTTTCCTGTTATGAACATGTCTTTTCAGTAATTACATAGTGACTAATTTTTATTAAAACTAATCATTTACTTTTAAGTGCATTTGGTTTTGCAGATCAAGTATTGACTAGGAAGCTAAGTATGAATTATGACAATAAGAAAAAAAAAGAAATCTACTTGGAGCTCTTCCCTTTTATCTAAACAATGGCATTCATTCTTCCTTCCTTTCAAAAGCATTCACGTTGGTCAGAATTTTCTGCCGTTTCGCCCTTGACTGCCTTGGAGACTTCAGTAAACACTTCAAATCTTTTTTTTTTTGGATTCTTTTTTTTTTCCTTTTTTTTTTTCATTTATTTTTATTAGTTGGAGGCTAATTACTTTACAATATTGTAGTGGTTTTTGTCATGCATTGACATGAATCAGCCATGGATTTACAAGTATTCCCCATTCCGATCCCCCCTCCCACCTCCCTCTCCACCCGATTCCTCTGGGTCTTTCCAGTGCACCAGGCCCGAGCACTTGTCTCATGCATCCAGCCTGGGCTGGTGATCTGTTTCACCCTAGATAATATACATGTTTCGATGCTGTTCTCTCAGATCATCCCACCCTCTCCTTCTCCCACAGAGTCCAAAATTCTGTTCTGTACATCTGTGCCTCTTTTTCTGTTTTGCATATAGGGTTATCGTTACCATCTTTCTAAATTCCATATATATGCGTTAGTATACTGTATTGGTCTTTATCTTTCTGGCTTACTTCACTCTGTATAATGGGCTCCAGTTTCAAATCTTACTCTCATAAACCCTGTTTCTCCTTCCTGCAAAACTGAACTCATATTTGATAACCTTAGCCCAGCACATCCTAATGGGTCCTGCTTTCCAAGCAAACTGCTGCTATGTTAATTTTCATCAGGATTTTTGAAAGGAAATATAAATATTTCCATTTAAAGTGATTAAATGTTAATAGAATGTTTTGAGGAATAATGTCATCGAACTTGCTCTTGTATCTCAACCAGGGTACCTATGAAGCATGGAGCCCACTTACCCTGCAGTTTAGGGAACCTGACTCAAAGCTACTCCCAGGGTGAATCAGCATTGCTCTAGAAAAAGTGATCAGTGAGGGCCAGTCCACTTTGGTACAGCAATCATGATATTCTTATTAAGTTTTTGAAGGAAGGGTGAAACCTTGGCTGGCCTTCCGTTACTGATTTATTTCTCACAGTTTTTTTGAGGAGACACTGCAAAGGCACTCTCAAAAAACTGTTTGCTATTTCCCCAGGCACAATGAGACGGTTGAATACTAATTCCCCATTCTCACGTCTTCTGTTTTTTGTCCTTTTAGCCAATGCACATTTTCCTGCTTTCCCCACGGAGGCCGCTTCCTTCTCTCTCACATCCCTTTCAAAACTGGAAGCAATTTTCTACATCAAACATCTCCTGTTTTCCTTTGGTTTGGAATGCCCGTGTTTGCCCTACTCTCTGTGTTCACTTGTAAAAGGCAGAGAACACAGGGACATTTTTCTCCGAGCTCTTCAATGTTAACAAAATAGAGATGCCGGAACCTTGTCAATAGTTTTATCTACTATATATTTGAAAAACTTTGCCCTGCCATAGGAGCGCACTAGATGTACTGAGAAAATTTCAGAAGGAACTCAGCTTGGGCTGTGGCTGTGCTTCCATGCAAGTGCCAAGACAAAGTTCAATGAATGTTTGTTGAATGAATGCATAAATAAATAATGAGAAAACAAGAGCCAACTCTACTGACTCCACAGGATGGTCTTTCATACGTTATAACAGATTCTAGAATTGTAAATCTACTATCATTTGGGAGGCTGTATCCTGATTATGTGAATGTAGTCTTAGCAACAGTGGTTTGGAGCTCAAACTTGTTCTAAACATGTGGTCAACTGGGAATATGATTCTCAGTAAGAAGTTATTCCGTGAGTTTGTTTATTTTTATTTATTTGGCTGTATCCGGTCTTAGTGGCAGCATGCAGGATCTAGTTCCCTAACAGGGGATTAAACTGGGCCCCCTGCATTGGGAGCATGGTCTTAGCCCCTGGACCACCAGGGGAATCCCTGTTTTGTGATTATGGATCTCTTCTACAATCATCTTTAAAAACTTTCCTATTTTAAGTTTTATTGTTACAAGCTTCCTTTACTTTTCTTGTAAGTGGGTTAGAAATATAATGTAAATAATAAAGGCACAAGCAAAATAAAGAAACACTGCCTTTGACATAGTGAAATGATTATTACAGTCAAGTAATTAGCATATCATCTCCTCACCTAGTTACCTTTTTTTTTTTTTTTAATGATGAGAGCACCTGAAATCTACTCTCAGCAAATTCCAGTATTCAGTGAGGTATTATTGACTACAGTCATCATGCTGGGCTTTAGATCTCTAGACTTAGTCATCCTATAGAACTGCAATTTTGATCAACATCTCTCCATCTCCCCCATCTATCCCCTCAATCCCTGGTAAACAGGGTTCTACTCTTTGCTTCTAGGAATTTGACTTTTTTTTCCATTTTATTTTTGGCCATACCAAGTGGCATGTGCAATCTTACTCCCCTGACCAGGGATTGGACTTTTGCCCCTGCACTGGAAGAATGGGAGTCTTAACCACTGGACTGCCAGGGAAGCCCCTGAATTCAACTTTTTAAGATTCTACTACATAATTGAGACCATATGGTTGTTTTCTTCCTGCATTTGGCTTATTTTACCTAGCATACTGTACTAATTATATATACACATCATTATATACATATTTGGGGCTTCCCAGGTGATGCTCATGGTAAAGATACACCTGCCAATGTAGGAGACATAAGAGACACAAGATCGATCTCTGGGTCAGGAAGATCCCCTGAAGAAGGAAATGGGAACCCACTCCAGTTCCTTGGAGAATCCCATAGACAGTGGAGCCTGGCAGGCTACAGTCCAAGGGGTTGCAAAGAGTTAGACATGACCGAGTGTCTGAGCATACACACATACAGATACACACACAGACACATATAGTAGCAAATTATCATGTTGTACAACTTAAATATATACAATTTTTATTTTAAAAGATATTTATATCTTGATTCCAGTTATGTGAGAAATTAGGAAAGGCAAAACTGTAATGATAGAAAGCAGACCACTGTTTGCTAGGGCCAGGAAGTAGCAGAAGGGATTAACTACAAAGAATTATGAGTGAACTTTTGAGGGTGATGGAAATGTTTAGCATTATGAGTGGTGGTGGTGACGCTACTTTATTTATATCTTTTAAGGCTTACACACAAAATTAGTGACTTTTGTTATATGTTAATTCTACACCAGTAAGGCTGATTTAAAAAGTGAAAAGCAAAACACAAGAGTAAATATATCTTTGTTGTTTGGAAAAAAATAAGGAAAAAAAATACTGCCAATTGAGGCTGGCACCAGAGGAGAATCTCATGGCAGGAATCTCCTGGCAGAGCTGGACCCTGAGGCTATAACCACCCCCTTGGGATTCTTTGCTATCTCCATTATGGTCACCAGAGGTGTCCTTTAACTTTCTGGTCCAAATTTAGAGAAAGGACTTTGCTCTTGTTTTGCGATAACTTAACTGAGATGTGGTAGAATATTTTTTATAACAGTTACCAAAAATCAAGAATTAAAAGGGAAGCAATCATAGAAGAACACTGTTGTTGTCTTCCGGTCGCTAAGTCACGTCTGACTCATTGTGACCCCATGGACTATAGCACTCCAGGCTCCTCCTTCACTCTCTCCTGAGTTTGCTCAAATTCATGTCCTTAGAGTTGATGATGCTATCTAACCATCATAGAAGAACACTATGAATCTTCTAAATAATTCCAATGAAATTTTAGAAAAGCAGACAGGGTTTGCTGTAGGCTGTAGGTTAGGCTGCAGTTTGCTACCCTCTTCTCTAGATGGTAAGATCTGGTTCATTCCCATGGGCAAAATAAGCTCTTGACAAGTTCTCTCTTTACAAGTTCACTAGCTCTGTCTCGCAAGAGCTTTCTTTGGCTATCTGCATCCCTCAGCTTCCAGATGAATGAGGAAGGCTAAGGATGATGATCTATTGAGGGTTTTCCGCCCTAAGGTGTTGCCTCTTTCCTGGTTCAATGACATCAAACATTATCTGCCCCTTCAGGGACTACTCACCCTCTACAGTCTAAAGTGGGCCCTTCCTTTATAAATCTTTAAACAAAAATCATAATCTTGTCCGAAAATGATGCAAGAATTATAGCAGCTTTGTAAGATGCAGACTCATTTAGTTAGGAAACAGAGACTCATTTCCTCATGAATTTTTCAGAAACATAATGCAATTACTCTTATTATTATTGGGTCTGTTGTTTATTCAAGGCAGAGAGTGCACGTATAGACATAAATTTGCTTTGGGTTTCTCAGTGAACCCTGAATAATGCAGAAATAGTTGACTGCTGAAGTCAGAGGGCTGAAAGCTGCTGGGTTGAGGTTGGGAGAAAAGTGGTATGTACATCACCTCGATACATAGTCTATCTATATTCTTACATCAGCTGTTATTGGTACTTACATACAGAGAAGTTATCCCTAAAAAAATCAAGCCTTTAGCAGAAGAAACCAAGGATCCCAATTTTCTCCTGCCATCACTCAAAGCTATCACTCAAGTCAAAAGCTTGGGTCTGTTTGGATTGAGAGCCATGGACTCCTTTCTTTTCTTCTTGAAGTTAAGATTGACACGAGTATGGTGGTACTCAGACAAATACCAGGGTGGTTCTTACAGCCAGTAGATGTACCACAATCTTATTCCAGACAAGCAGTCATTGACTTAGCTCATTTGAAGACTGTATGATCCATCTTGTTTCTTACAACTGCAAAGCAGGAACTTCCCTGATGGTCCGCTGGTTAAGACTCTATGCTTCTAATGCAGAGAGGGGGCTTGGGTTCAATCCCTGATCAGGCAACAAAGATCCACACACCATGTGGCACAGCCAGAAAACAACAACAACAACAACAAACTGCAAAGCGGATGTGATATCATGGATTTGAGCATCCCATCATCTCCTGGCTCTGTACATCTGATGCTCCCATTTCCCTCTGACATGTCTCCATCTTTGTGATTTTTTGGCATGTACTTTGTCTCTGGAACTTCAAGACTCTCCAGTCTCATCTCCTGTATTTACTGCCCCAGTCCGTGGATCAGTTATTTCCTTTGCATTCCAAGGTGGACTGGTTCCTTTTTACTGGAGAATATGGATGTATTTCACAATGTCTGGATGCAAGGTGTGACAAATCGTATTTTTCATCTAGGATTAAAAATAAGTGGGTTCCCTCTTAAGACCTTGCAGTGAACACTGCCATTATCCAGGGAGGAGGCTGGTGGTGTGAGGAAGCTATGTATTCACAAGTTTTAAAGTGTTTCCTGGAAACCACCATCCCTGTTGAGAAAAGGCCTTTGCCGTTGAAAGATTTCTCATAGCTATTTATGAATGAAAACCGAGGAAGGACAGTAACCCTGGCATGCCTGCAATCTGCTTGTAGGCCTCCACCTGAGATTAACAGAGTCCCAGATGGGACGGTAGATCATGTGTGCTGCTTCATGAGATAATTTAGATTTGGAGTCTTTAAGCTGAAGTACTAAGAGCAGCCTCTCAGGGTTTTGTGTGTTAGTATCTGTTGTGTCCTTTTTCTACTCTAGAGGGTGTAGATTGGAGCTAATGATTTGAGTTCATCTCCCAATTTGTTTGTCAGTATGGTGATTCTTTCCACCTGCAATATAGGAGACTGTCTGCAATGCAGGAAACATGGTTTAATGGTTTGATCCCTGGATCAGGAAGATCCCAGATCAGGAAGCTTCCCTGGAGAAGGAAATGGCAACCCACTTCACTATTCTTGCCTGGGAAATCCCATGGACAGAGAAGCCTGGTGGGCTACAGTCCTTATGGACTGTATGCAAGAGTTGGACACAACTTAGCAACTAAACCAGCACCAACACCACCATGGTGATTCTTTATAGAAACAAGAAGAATAATGGTGTAATAACATTATGAAAAAGAACTTGATGATTATCACATGTCAGAATAATGGGACAAGGGAGAGTGAAAACCAGAAGAGTTTTCTGATTTAAAGTTGTTGGTGATACTTTAATAAAAATGGGGACATGAGGTATCAATGCAGGAGTCTACAAGAAGGTTGGAAATGTGTGTCTGGAATGAGAAAAGATCTGGGTGAATGGATTTAGGATCCATTTTTACAGACATAATGAAATATTTTTTTCCTTGGGTCTGACATGTACCTTGAAAATTGTAGTGTGTATGCTAGAAATAGTAGTATATGGATGATTTTTAATTCAAAGGGGATAAATGAGTTAAATATGAAGATACTTCAAAGAATAAAGCTCAATTTGCTCTCTCATGTCCTCTTAGAATATATGAGTGTTAAATTAAAGGTCTAATATAGCAACGACAAAAAATGCTGGTCCAACGTACTGCTAGACTACAAAGTTGTAAGCATGTGCTCTATGCTAATGTGAGAATTGCTGTGATTATAGGAGCTGTTGGTAAATTGCATGTTTCAAAAAGTAGAAATTACTTTCCCTTGAGAAATGTGAAAGTTATTTCAGGGTTAAATTTGTGTTTTGTTTGTAAGTTGCTTTTCTTGAGATATGTAGTTCTTAATTTGGGGTTGTATTTTTATTTCCTTAACAGAGAGTTGGCACTTTGTAGCTATCAGCACTTCTGGTTAAGTTGAACAAACTAACTGCTGTAGATATATCTAGGCTGATTGTTCATGTCAGTTAAACTCACTGTGAAATGGGAAAAACCAAGTAAATTCTTCTCTGTGTCATACATTTAACATGTGGGAGGCCAGTTTTAATATGAATCTATAAAGGGAAATAATTGAAAAAGCCAAGTTAGAAATTTTACTCCTTTAAGGGAGATTTAAAATCAAGTCGTATATTCATTGGAAGGACTCTTCAAGATGACTTTTATTTTTCTGTAAGGTTTCCCTGAGTGGGATTAGGGATGGGGTGTAGAGTTTATCGAGCCTACAATACCCACAACATGGGATAATTGACTGGTCTTTTTCCTCTGGTGTCCATCAGCACTGTTTTTGTCATGCCCTTTTCTGAACACTGGTGATGAAACAGAGATGTGACAAATATGCACGTGTGGTAGATATACCCCAACTATCCTTGTAACTCTGATCCCTTTTATTGAGGACTCAGAATTCTTCTATACCAGGGATCCAAACAGTTGTTATTAAAAATACATGATATAACCCATCAGCTCTCTTTGTGAAAGAAGAAACAAAACCTCACAAGAATACTAATAGATTTGGAAACCTCAGCTGGATCCATCAAAAACAGAAATGTTCAAGAACCAGGTGGTTTCCCAGTGCAAACATTTGCTGATTGCAACTTTGGTTCAATTACTGTAATTTATCTTTCTATTAAGTCCTCCTCTTTCAATATCAGCGCATTAGAATTGCAAGTTCATTGGGTTTTGGCCAAAATCTTCTTAATCAGCTTTGTATCACTGCCATTTTAGGCAGGGTCCTGTCCAAATCAGCTTTTGTTATGCTGTTTCTAGTGCAGGTGCGCCAGTGGCCTGAAATAAGGCCACATCTTAAGCCCCAGGACAAAACCAGCCAGAATCTCTTAGGACATTAATTACATTTTTCAGATCAATGAAATTTTATACTCCCCAAAAGTAGAGAGGACAAAAACGGCAATTTGGCAGTGTTCCTCATGGTGTGGACTCAATACCCTCTCCCTCTAATCCCAAATCAATGATGTGCTCTGGCTCTGACTGGGACAGGTCTGAGGCACTGTGCCAAAGGAATCTAGAAGGTTCTGTCTTTCCAAATGTGAATCAGTGTTAATCTGAGGTCTGATGACCTTGGGTTTCAACCTTAATCTTGGTCTTGCTATTACTCAGTTTTTACAAAGCCTCACTTTTCTTATCTATAAAATAATGTAATAAAAGTATTGAAAACATGTTTCTACTTTCTGAGTTCCTTCTACCTTGTTTCTCCTGCTCGCTCTTTAAATAGACCTTAAGCTCTGAGTTTCACAGAACTGACCAGGCTTTAAAAACTGAGGGAGGATATAAGCCTCTCCATGCCCTTCCTTCATATTCATTGCAACAAAACTGACATTGTTTTCATTTTTTTCTACTTTAAGCACTGCAGAAAGCTATGGATACCCAATACAAAGAAAAGGCAAGCATGAAAAAAGTAAATTAAGATCTGAGAAAAGGGTATGAACACAATATTCATAGAAGAATAAATATTTATGAGCAGACATGGGGATATGTTGATGCTCAGTGGTAATCAAGGGAATACCAATTCGTAACATCACATTTCAAGCATCCAAGTAATTTTAAAAAATAATGCATACTTTATACTGATGAGATGGGTGAGATTTATATTGCTAGTCAGAGTATACATACATACATGCTCAGTCGCTCAGTCGTTTCCAACTCTTTGCTACCCTGGGGACCGAGCCTGCTGGGGTCCTCTGTCCATGAGATTTCCCAGACGAGAATGCTAGAGTGGGTTGCTGTTTTCTTCTCCAGGGCATCTTCATGAACCAGGGATCAAACCCGCATCTCCTTTGTTTCCTGCATTGGCAGGTGGATTCTTCCCACCTAGGAAGCCTAGTCAGAGTATAAATTGTGAAAAACTTTATATAGAAAACAATTTAGCAATATGTACCAAGAGCCACTGGGCCCACTACCCAACCCCCAACTCCTTTTAGGATTTATTCTAAAAAATTCATTCAGAAAATTAAATAAATATTTCTGTAATTATGTCTAAAAGCAGCATAAATACATAACAACAGAGAGTTCAATAAAGTATAATGATGGGATGTCACAAGACAAGATCATTTAAAATGACATATTAAAGAGTAGTTAATATTAACAGAACAGAATAATTATGCAGTAGACTCTACCAGAAGTATGTTGTGATTTTAATTGTGTAAGTATATTTTATATGCATACTTTAGTATGTAAATGAAAGACAATATATCCCTATCAGTCACTGTTAAATGATTTTCTCAGAGGGGTGAATGTAGAAATGTTTTCTCATTTCTCCTTTAATTTCATTCCTAGAAGTGAAAATGTATTTCTTCAGCAAGTATACTGAATACACTAAAAAACAATATTTAGGATTTTAAAGGACAAATTTGATTTTTAAATTGGTTAAATGCCAAATTATGGTGTGCCTAGCAATCTCGGCACACATATTTTGTCAGATAGTTTTCTAATCTCAAACCATACTAGCACAAAATGCAATTTGTTACTTCCAATTATAACCAGTTAAGAGAAGACATTATGGGGAAAGGATGAAACAAAGTGTAAACCAAAAACTGCTATTTCTACTGAGAAAACAAATGAAAAGCTCACAAAAAGATACTCTTTGTGCATTATTTCTTCTTTGCTGGATTTGAATCACTTTGTTGGCAGCAATAATTCTTTAAGTCAGTTAGGATATCCTTTCACTGTCCTTTAAGAAATACCGGTCCAGTGATCTCAGACGATTAAAACAACATCCAGTGTACCCGACTCGCTTAGAAGGTTTAATATTCTCTCACATAGTTTCTTAGGAACATGAATAAGACTTTGAGCCTATCGCCTTTTCCTTATTAAATTTTTTTTAAAAAATAAAACTTAAGTAATTTTTAAATTAGTACTCCTCAATCAAAGCTGCCCCAATATGGTAAAATTTCAGAAGATGTCAAATTCTTACAAGCCAAAGGTTTGTCACTTGTGTTATTAATCATTTCCAATTGAGCTTGCATTGAGATGTAAATGTTGTTTTTAAAGACATGCTTCCATTACAAGTGAATAGGGCATCTTCACCCCACATGACTTTCAATCATATGAAATTGCTGATTCTGGCCTCGCAGTGACTCATTTTAACTCCCAACTAAATAAAACAAAAAATTCTGTAGATCTGAACTCTAGCAACCTAATCTTGAAATTATTAAAAATACATGAACCAGATGGCAACTCTCCAGGGTACATCATCTGACACAGATATCAGATTAGAAATAATCTTTCATAAGCAGACTGTTTAATAGCACACTTTCTCTAGACCTCCATTAATGTTGGTGTGTTGCATGAAATTGTCTAGAGACCAATTACTTAGAGGCCTGACCCAAGCTATAGGAAATAAAAAATGTATTAGCCAATCTGTAGCAAACAGAAGTGCTCATTAAATTAATATTAGTACAAAAACAATACAAAGTACCATTCATGAAAAATGCATTGGCTTATAAAGGTATCACTTCACCTCACTGGAAGGCTTTTAATAACATATGTTTGAACAGTACATTGTATTTTTGATGTATATATTCTACCCTAATAAACTTATTTATTGCCACTCAGATGTTGCAATAATCCATACAGTAACTAGAGGATGTTTCAAGAAATCTGGACTCTTATTGAGCAGGGACTCTTATTGTTTTTTAAGAAGGAAACCAAGGATACAAACTGAGTCCTCTGCAAGTGTCAACACAAGTTGTAGCAGATTGGCATGAAGACTTGCTTCATGATATAATTTGTTTTCTGACATTCCAAATCACCTCAAATGGAACTCAAGTTCCTCTTTGCAAATGAGAAGCAGTCACAGTAGCCAGGGAGCCCTGGATTCAATCTGAAGATTATTTGTTCTACTCCAAGTTTGTTAGTTTGCTTTCTTTGTGGATCTGTTATTATCCAGCAGGTTTCTTTTGGCTGGAATATAAAGGACTGTGACTGAAGTTACTCATCTTTTATCTGTTGTCTCTACCCAAACACAGAGAGAACACCCAGCTTTTCCTTCACTGAGGTCCAAACACTTGGGAAAAAAAAATCAATTTGAAGCATCAGCAAAGTCAAGTTTACATACATTTAAAATAAAGCAATACTTGCTCAAGTTTTTCTAATGCTTACAGTTGACTATGAAATGTATTTTTTTTGGTTAGATCTTGAAACTGTTTCTTTACTATTTTATAAAATTAATGTTTACTGTAAAAATGGTGAAAGAAGGGAAAAGTCCATGTCACACAATCTCTAACTCTGATAAATTTCATTCCATCCTCTTAAGTATTTACATATACTTATTTGCCGAGTTTATCCAACTGATTAAGAAAACATATGCTGATCCTGGGCAATGTACTACACACTGAGAGAGGTACTGAATAATGTGTGTGTGTGTGTGTGTGTGTGCGTGCGTGTGTGTGCGTGTGCATACATGTATGCATACACTGTCCTCAAGTGACATACAGTTTGGTAGTATAGAAATATAATGCAGAAAGTCTTATTTGGGGAATAATTTTATATACATATAAAACATAGTGTATATGATAATATATATTTTATCTTGCTTTCATAATATACATAATGAACATATATTCCACTTCATTAAAATTTTGTGACAGTATCATTTAAAGGTTATATATTTCTTAGTATGAGTGTTCTTTATTTACACATTTCCCTAATGATAAATATGTTCTTTAGTTTTACTTAGAAATTAAGTAGCAAAATATTGGTGCTTATATTTTTCTTGTTTCTATGTACTTTAGGAAAAATTTCTAATTAGGGAATTTGTGTGTCAAAAGCTCAGAAAATTTCAAGATTTAATACAACTGATTACCTTCCAGAAAGGCTATGGGAATTTCCACTCTCATTGTAGAGTCTATGAGAGAGACAATCATACCACTTCATGCCAACATTCTGTTATTTGAGAAAGTTATTACTAACATATTGGTTGAAAATGGCAGTTCTTTGTTTTAGTTTACATTTCCTTCTTAGTAAGTTTGTATATTTCAGATGTGTACACACATATATAAGTATATAAATTTATATTATGCATATGCGTGCATACTCAGTCATTTCAGTCATGTCTGATTCTTTGTGACCCCACGGACTGTAGCCCACCAGGGTTCTCTGTCCATGGGATTTTTCAGGCAATAATACTGGAGTGGGTCGCCATTTCCTTCTACAGAGGATCTTCCCAACCCAGGGATAGAACCTGCGTCTCCTGTGTCTCCTACATTGACAGGCAGATTCTTCACCACTGAGCCACCTGGTAAGTTCATATTATGCATATATGAATGCATAAAACTTTGTTTTAATTTTAATAAATCATTAGTTGATGCTTTTTGCTTGAATTTTTTAGAATCTATTTTGTATTTCACTTGTAAGAGTTTAAAATATATTAATCCACTATCATAGTTATGGTTAACTATATTTCCCATTTGGTTTCCCTGCAATATTTTTATGTTGGCTTTTTATGAGCTGTAGAAATTTTAATTTTTTTGTTTTGGTAGATTGATTTTGTGACTTGAAAGCACTGTGCCATCCAGATATCGCTTTTTTATGGTTTTAATATTTTATAGTTCTCTTTTTAATAGATATGGAATTTATCCTGGTGTGTTTTATGATGTGAGTAGAACATTGATTTTTTTTCAATAGTAAATTTGCCTGACATCTTCTATTGAATAGTACCTGTCATCTTTTTAAATTCAAAACTTTAAAATAATTTTTGAACAATTTTAATAGCTTTTGCTTTACACTAAATAATATTTTCAAGTTTTACTGATGCTGCATATAAAGAAATGAAAATACTGAAACTTGAAAAAGCTAGTCTTTTTGCTCTACTCTCAAGTAGAAAGGCATGCAGTGCTGAATTCTCACCCTTTTCTCTTTGTCTTTATAAGTGACATGGTTTATCAATATCACTTGTAAAGGCTTCAAATGCATGCACATCTAGTTACTCCAGCCAGCTACTTGAGGTATTGGTCAAAGGATGATTTTATGGACTGGAAAGTGTTTTGTATTTTAGTTTTTTCTGTGATTAGATGAATATAAGAAATGGTGCTGCCAGTAAAATACTGTTTCGAAAAAATATTAAGCAGGAAACATCACAGTATATAATATATTCAAATTTGCTGGTTTTGCCTATTCATAGCAACTCTGGACCATTTTTTGCAACTTCTCTAAAATTTAATGGGGAAGGGGAACACTTGTCTATCAAGTTACAGTTTATCTTTGCATAGAACTCTGATAAGCAAAAAGTCAAATAGTTGATTTGGAATAACTTGGGGTGAAGAAGGTAGGTAATTTAGAATGCAAGTGGAGTCAAAAGACTGAAAAATCTCAGATGGGAAGATAGCCTGAGGGTGACCAGGACCAGTTAGAACTGGACATGGAACAACAGACTGATTCCAAATTGAGAAAGGGGTATGTCAAGGCTGTATATTGTCATCCTGCTTATTTAGCGTATGTGCAGAGTACATCATAAGAAATGCTGGGCTGGAAGAAGCACAAGATGGACTCAAGATTGCTGGGAGAAATATCAATAACCTCAGATATGCAGATAATACCACACTTATGGCAGAAAGTGAAGAGGAACTAAAGAGCCTCTTGATAAAAGTGAAAGAGGAGAGAGAAAAATTTGCCTTAAATTCAGCATTCAGAAAACTAAGATCATGGCATCTGGTCCCTTCACTTCATGGCAAATAGATGGGGAAACAGTGGAAACAGTGAGAGACTTTATTTTTTGGGCTCTAAAATCACTGCAGATGGTGACTGCAGCCATGAAATTAAAAGACGCTTGCTCCTTGAAAGAAAAGCTATGACCAACCTAGACAGCATATTAAAAAGCAGAGACATTATTTTGCCAACAAAGGTCCATAAATCAAAGCTATGGTTTTTCCAGTAGTCATGTATGGATGTGAGAGTTGGACTATAAAGAAAGCTGAGCACCGAAGAATTGATGCTTTTGGACTGTGGTGTTGGAGAAAACTCTTGAGAGTCCCTTGGACAGCAAGGAGATCCAACCAGTCCATCCTAAAGGAAATCAGTCCTGAATATTCATTGGAAGGACTCATGCTGAAGCTGAAATTCCAATACTTTGATCACCTGATCCAAAGAACTGACTAATTTGAAAAGACCCTGATGCTGGGAAAGATTGAAGGCAGGAGGAGAAAGGGATGACAGAGGCTGAGATGGTTGGATGACACCACCAACTCGATGGGCATGAGTTTGAGCAAGCTCTGGGAGTTGGTGATGGACAGGGAGACCTGGCATGCTGCAGTTCATGGGGTTGCAAAGAGCCAGACACGACTGAGGGACTAAACTGAACTAACCAGGATAGCCTCCTGTCAGAGGGACACACTTTCCTTCAGTGTGCCCCATAATATAGATTTTAGCACTTAGAAATCAAACACAACATGCATAGACATGGGAAAGGTCAAATAATCACTGTGGGATGAAGCTGGTGAAGTAGTAGGAGCTTTGTCACATCAAAGCTATGGGAAGATGATGGCTACAAGTCACTGATGACAAAAGTCACTGAGTACTGTCGTCTCAATGAAGTGTTTTCAAACTTTCCAATAAGCTTATTTTTTTTACAAAGATAACAAATTTTTTTATCTAATCAGTGTTTTGAGTCTTGAAGAAGAATTTGCATATAGAGTATTACAGTACATGAATTATCTTTATGCATTTTATTAAATTATGTTTCATTTTATTATATTATATATATAATATTTCATTTTATTAAATTATATGGCATTATTGTTGTGCCCTACTGCTTCTACCTAAATGAGGTTTATACTATTAAAGTGAAATAAAACTAGAAAAAAAGAAAGGAAATACAAAAATATCACTATGCAGATTTCCCCATTTTCTTATTTTCTCTAAAATTGAGTTTAAATGGTCTAAAAAGGAGAGCTCTAGAGACTGCTAGATTGATTCCTGTCCCCCATATAGTGCTGGAATTGGAGAAGGATACCATCTAATCAATGCACACTCGACCAAAGCAACTGAATCCTTTTGACTTCTTTTAGAAAGTGGTGTTGGGCTCTGTGGACTATCAGTTTTTCCTATTTTCTAGGTTGAGATTTCTTTTAGATCCAACTAATATTTTCTGTTGGGTATATCAGGAAGCAAAGAGAAGAAACTTAGGAGTAAAAGCGTCTCATCTCTTGAGCTCCTTTTGTAAGTAGCAATACCAACTCTGACACCAACAAAATGATTCATTGCATGCTTATTATGTAGCAGGTGCCATTCTAAACATTTTAGATATATTAACTAATTTAGTCCTTATCAGTGTCCTATGAAGTATTTGCAATCACTATCCCCGTTTGACATAGGAGAAGCTGAGGCCTAGAGAGGTTAAGTAGGGTAATGAACTAGAGTCTCAACTAGGGTAATGAAGCTAATAGGTAGAATATAATCTAGTTAAGCAAAAACCTGAAGATTTCCATTAAAATATATGAATAGCTAAAGAAGAAACATTTGATATTGAGAAAATAGGTTTTGAATCAAATGTTTGTAAGGACCCTAGCTGGCCAATTTTAAGTCTCCTGGTTATTGTTCCTAACCACTGAAGAGTGAATTTTTAGAGTAGGGTGGGATGGGGAAGGGAAGTGATGATGGTGGTTAGTCAGAGATCTCAGGATTTGAGAACTTCTAGTTGAATATTCTTTCAGCAGATAGGAAGCCTATCATCAAGTCTGGGAAAATAAATTTTAATGCAATAAATGAAACTTTTGGTATTCACTATTGTAAAAATAGCTAATTTTTATTTAGTTTTTTTTGGATTGAGGAAATATCTCATATTGCTGTCAGTCTCATGATGACCCAAAACAAATGAACTTCCTTTTGTAAGGATGCTCAGTTGAGAAGGTGATATATTTTGTGTTTATCCAGCTGTTGACATTTTGTCATTGCCATCATTCACATACTACATTTTAGAAACTACTAAAAGAAATTGTATTTGCCCACATCCCCACATTGTGACCAAAAAAAAAAAAAAAAAAGAGACAGAGAGAGAAGAAACATATAAAATATTTATCTAAGCTCGAAGAAAGTAGTTTAGTTTCTTAGAAAGATTCTTCGCCGGCAATATAATTCTGTAAAAGATTTGACAATATATTGATAAAAAGGCTTTTGCTTTTCTAGCACACACAAAAACAGTTCTCTTCAATGGAGTCTCATCCTTCTTTTTCTTTTCCTTTTCTTCCTTTCATTTTTAACAAAGGTTTTCTTGTTCTTCAGAAATTCAGTCAGAAGAGCAGGTTTCAGGTGGAAAGAGCTGAAGTTCATAACATCAAGTACAACATTCTGTGCAGACAGACCATGTGCCATATGTTGTCAAGTCCATAAAATAGCAATTGTTATTATGCGTGCATCTGTGCCTAATAGTGTCAGACTCTTGTGACCCCACATACCATAGTCTACCAGGCTCCTCTGTCCTTGGGATTTCCCAGGCAAGAATACTGGAGTTTATTGCCATTTCCTTCTTCAAATTGTTATTACAAAACAAAAAACAAAAAACAAATTGTTATTACATCACTCTCAAATTTGATTCTTTTAGGAATATGATTATTAAGGTAAAATGTGAATTAATTTTAATAGATAATTCTGCAAGGTACACAGCAATAAAAACTAGGATTATAGCTTTTTATTCTATGCACTTCTCTATTTAAATACAAATTTGTTAAACAAATTCAGACAACATTTACCTATAAACTAAAGTTTACTTTACTTTTCTACTCTATTCCCATTAACTCTTTACCCTAGATGTAACTTCTGGAAAAATCTAGCATGTATTTTCTTGAACCTTTGCATAATGTACAGATATAGATGAATAATGGATATAGCTATATAGTTCTAGGATTTTAAAAGAATATGAGGTCATAGCATACCTATTTTTCTACACATTGCATTTTTTTTACTTAATATGTCTTGATGATAGTTGCTAACATATATTTTGAGTGCTAATTTTTTTTTAAGAATTGTTTTTTGAATCACCCCCAGCTAGAGTGGGTGACTCTGTATACACAGTCCATGTAAGGAATGTAAGGAATTGAGATATAGAGAAGCATAAGATCAAATGGAAGTGCCAGCGAAACAAGTGCTTCAGAGCACCAAAGAGAGTTTGAAGTCTAGTCTCTATGGCTATGTATTCTTTTTTTTATTTTTATTTTTATTGTGGTGAATGTCATATAACAAAATAAAAAACATACTATTTTAATCACATTTAACTGTACAATTCGGTGGCACTAAATACATTCACAATGTTGTACAACTCTCACCATCATCCATCTGCTGAAATCTTCATCTTCCTAAACTGAAATTCTGTCCCCATTAAACACTAAGTCCCCATTCCTCTCCTCTCCAACCCCTACCCTCTGATCCTTGCAGTTGACCAGTGTACTTTCTGACTCTATGAATTTGACTACTCTAGGGAGAAAAATGGAGAAGGAAATGGCAACCCATTCCAGTATTCTTGCCTAGAGAATCCCATGGACAGAGGAGCCTGGTGGGCTGCTGTCTATAGGGTCGCACAGAGTCGGATACGACTGAAGCGACTTAGCATGCATGCATACATTGGAGAAGAAAATGGCAACCCATTCCAATATTCTTGCCTGGAGAATCCCAGGGACAGAGGAACCTGGTGGGCTGCTGTCTGTGGGGTCACACAGAGTCAGACGCGACTAAAGCAACTAGCAGCAACAGCAGGGAGAAAAAGGAAGGTGTGGTTATGTACACTGGCTTCATATTACAGTAATCATTGTTTTTTTTTCTCTTCACTTCCTCTGAAAACATAACTCATTTTCTGTGCATTTTCTCCCAAGTATGTTCCATGAGCCATCTTGTCAATCGTCCCAGGCAGCAGGGATTGTATGATGCCCCCCTTTCCATCAGAGGACTTTCATAAATCCCAAATCATTTTTTAGCCCTTACCTTCTGAAATCTTCTCTCATTTCTAGAAGCACCTCAAGTCATGATAAACTTTGTACTTTCATCTCCAGCCTGATGCATTTCCTTTTGATTCTTTGAAGGCGATCCAGTGTTATCACTTGCATACTTTTGTTAACCAGTAGTGTCGACACTGTTTGCCAGAACACAAAGCCAATGGCAGAAAACGAGTCCACAGCTGAGTAAATACTTCTTGCAGAATATCCTCAACCCTGGATAAAACAGTAGAGCAGTCTTGGCTGAGGCACTGATAATTTTGGCTGGAGTGCTCAGTAGAATGTGCCTCACTGGTTCTCATTGACTGCAGACGCAAGGCATGGGAAAAATAGGACACATTTACTGACACATACATAATATTTACCATAAAATATTATTATATAAACATATCACAGGCACATACTTATATACAGTATTCCCTAGTGGCTCAGATGGTAAACAATCTACCTGCCATGCAGAAGACCTGGCTCGGCCTGGTGCTCTGTGATGATCTAGAGGGGTGAGATAGAGGGGGAGGCTCATGAAGGAGGGGATTTATGTACACCTATAACTGATTCACTTTACTGTAGAGCAGAAACTAACACAATATTGTAAAACAACTATAGTCCAATAAAATTTTTTAAAAAGTTTTAGAAGTTACCAAGTCAACAAGGACTTGAAGGGCCAAAAGGCCAAAAGAAGAAAAAAGTAAAGCAAAATAGACCAGTACCAAATTTGGTACCAGTTTTCCCTTTAAATCATTTGCCCATTCTAATGAAGATCACTGAGATGCTTAGAAGCTGAGAAAGTCTTCTGTCAGTTTTGGGAGTTAAAGAATTAGAAACTAGAGTCCAAGGACTGTCAAGAAGGAAGGTCCTAATGTATATTGAGTCCTTCACCTAACACTGATGAAGGACTATACCCCTGGAATAAGTGGTTTTTTATGAAGAGTGGCCTTCACAAAGGCTGAAGTTTTGCTTTGAAGCAGCTCAACGCCAGCTGGATTAGACCTTGACCATAACTGCCTGCCAGAGTGCTCATTCAAGAGACTCAAATTAGCTCTATAACCTTTCAGATGAAATTCCTGCCTTTTAATCACAAACTGACAATCGGAGTGGAAATGAGATTACACAATCAAAACGCCATAGAAAGATAAGTGGAAAACAGACATAGACCCACAGGAAATCCAGACACTAAAGTCAATGAACGACGGCTTTGAGATAACCGTGTGCCCCAGTTCTTCTAGTTACTGCTGTTACCTAGAGTATGGATGCAAGCTCATCTGGTCGATTTTGCCAGTTCCTGCTACCTGCCTGTGATCCCTTTCAGATTACTTGAATTCCCTCCCTTTGCTTTAGGTGTTTTTTTCTCTAGTGAAGTGAAAGTCACTCAATCGTGTCTAACTCTTTGCAATCCCATGGCTTATACGGTCCATGGAATTCTCCAGGCCAGAATACTGGAGTGGGTAGCTGTTCCCTTCTCCAGGGGCTGTTTTCTCTATGGGAATTGCTACTTCTTGGTTGTGTGCATATTTGTAAACTTGCAACTGAAGACACATTTCCAAAAATTGCCCATTTATACTCTCTCTTGTATGATTCTTCATTATACAGTGCTCTTGAATGAGCTTTTTCCCTAAACCTATTAATATAATCTCTCTTCTTCCCATCAACAGTGAAGAATCAGCAGAAACCTTAAGGCAGATGTGAAAGTCAGTTATTTTAATTGGAAATAGCCTTGGGTATTTTTTTTTGCCAGGTTTGGGTGTCCCACATAGAACTACACAAAAGTAGAGACGGGATCCCAGACACTTTTCAAGTTTGTTTTTTGGTAAAAACTGTCTCATTGGATAATGAAGCTCAGGCCCCTAACACAATGGAGAATTAGAGCAAATGGCATTTCTGTGGGCCATGGCATTGGACACCTTCCTTGCTCTTTGGAACCCTTTTCCCAGGAACCAGTTTAAGGCTTCAGTTGAGGACTGAAGATGCCTGCAGGTGACTGGCTGAATCATCTCCAAAAGAGCATCCATCATGTAGTTCCTACTTACAGAAGAACTATAGACAACTGATGTTTATTTTAAAGTGTCTGTGATCTGCAGACCCCAGAGAAGGAAACTGCAACCCACTCCAGTATTCTTGCCTGGAAAATTGCATGGACCGAGGAGCCGGGCGGGCTACAGTCTGTGGGGTTGCAAAAGTCAGACATGACTTAGTGACTAAACCACCATGATCTGTAGAGAATTCCTTACTTGGAAGTCTACTGGTAGGAAAGACGGAATCTAAACTCACCTTGTAAGAGACCATGTAGACGTAGTTGACAGACATTTTCACTGTCACTCTAACAGGCCTGCCCTCTTTGTCTGGTATAAGCAGTGTCCCACCTCCATTCCTGTTCCCTTACCACTCCAGTGAAGCAATCAATAAAGAGACATGCATGGACCTAGACAGTATCATACAGAGTGATGTAAGTCATAAAGAGAAAAATAAATATTGTATATTATTAATAATGCATATATGTGGAATCTGAAAAAAAAATTTGTGTAGGCAATCTGATAGCAAAGTAGAAATAGAAACACACTTAGAGAACAAATGTATGGACACCAAGCGGGAGAGAGGGGTGGGATGAATTGGGTGATTGGGATTGACATATATACACTATTGATACTACTTATAAAATAGGTAACTAATGATAACCTACTGTATAGCACGGGAAACTACTCAAGGCTCTGCAGTGACTCAATTGTCCGTGGGAAGGAAATCCAAAATAGAGGGGATATATGTGTGAGCTTCCCAGGTGGCAAAGTAGTAAAGAATCTACCTGCCAATGCAGGAGATGCAAGAGACACAGTTTTGATCCCTAGGTTGGGAAGATCTCCTAGAGTGGAAAATGGCAATCTGCTCCAGTATTCTTGCCTGGAAAATTCCATGGGTAGAGGAGCCTGGTGAGCTACAGTTCACGGGCTCACAGAGAATTGGACATGACTGAGAACAGCACACATCATACACATGTATACATGTAGCTGATTCCCCTTGTTGTGCAGTAGAAACTAACACATTATTATACTCTAATAAAATTTTTAAAAGTATAAAGATACATTGTCTTTACAGTCAGATAGATAGACTTATGATCCAGGACTGGTCAAATCTGGGTCAGAGTCCCCTATTATATGTGCATTGTCCTCTTCCCTACACACACACACACACATCACATCACATTACATAGGCACACACACATACCACAGAAGCAGGGAGAGGCAACAGAGAGTTTCTCCCTTTTTCTTTGTTTCTGGGGTGGATAACTGGAATTGTTTGTGACCATACTTTGGCCTCCTGTGCATCTTATGGGTATGGAGAGAGAGAGATGACCAACCATTTGTTAATCTGACCCCTGAATCTGCGTTTGGTGAGTCTAGCTCTAGGCTTGACTTCTCAGTCGTGTGAGGCAACCCATTATCTCAGAAGGCAGGTTTCAGTTGAGTTTTGTCACTTGGACTGAGAGTCATGAGTAGCCTAAAAATGAGAATGGATGGAAATTATCCAAAATGAAGAGCTGTGTTAAAAAAACAGCAGAGCCTCCACTGACTTGGGGAATAATGAGAAAGCTCATCAGATTCAAAGTAATTCTAGCACAGCTGAAGTAGAAATGGATTCTAGGGTCTTTATCACAGTTCTACTAACTCTTTACATCAGATCCTTGAGAAATATTACACGTATTCTTCACAAGCATAGTTTAAAGTTATTTCCTCTTGTCCTTTCTAAAGGAGAAGCCACAATAAAAATTGGAGAAATGCATCAATTTATTTTTGCATCAATGCAAAAATTCAAGAACTGCATCAATTTTTCAGAACGCCTTAAGGTTCTGTATCAAACAGTGAATTACTTTATGTTAAAGGGGCTTATGTTTTTGAAAATTATTATATAATAGGGATTATTTTAAGTATGTTTTTGAATCATTAACATATTTACTGATTCTCTCCTGTGCTGTGCTGTGCTGGGCTGGGCTTAGCTGCTCAGTCGTGTCCGACTCTTTACAACCCCAAGAGCCCTCCAGGCTCCTCTGTCGATGGGGATTCTCCAGGCAAGAATACTGGAGTGATTGCCATGCCCTCTCCAGGGGATCTTCCCAACCCAGGGATCGAACCCAGGTCTCCCTCATTGCAGGTGGATTCTTTACTGTTTGAGATACCAGGGAAGCCTGATTCTCTCCTACATATTTACTATTATATAATAGTTACACAATACAAATGCACATTTACCAAATAGAAACAATAATTTACTTTTACATATTAATTTTTATATAACATTTAAAAGAAATACAGTTTCACTTCTTCAGAAATATTGTATACTTGAAAGGTTTACCACTATACTGGACTTTTCCCCATTATTTGAAAGTAGAAGAATTTTGCTATAATGTATTTTACTGATGTGTATCTTCTTTTTAGATTTTTGAGGCTGGATGTTTTAACACCACAGAAAATCTTTCCTATGTATGCAGCACTTGAAAATGTAATCTTGACTGAAATGAGTTAATTTGAAACTGTAAAACATGAATTATTTATTTACTGTCAAGATCAAGACAGAATATGTTAATTTATTTATAACACAGAAGGGCCAACCTATTCATACAAAATGTGTTTGGGGGATTATTATTAATTAACCAGATTTGATATGGACATGAGTTTGAGCAAACTCAGCCGGATAGTGAAGGACAGAGAAGCCTGGCATGCTGCAGTTCATGGGGTTGTAAAGGGTCAGACACGATTTAGCAACTGAACAACAATAACTAAATTTGATAGAAGCATTTCAAAAATGAACTAAATAAAATAATCATATAATACTGAATAGTTTGAACTTTTCAAACGGTAAAATCTCTTTTAGTTGACTGCAGATATCATTGTAATTATCAGTTGCTATGTAATAAGTTGATGTTCTCTATTGCTTTTAGATATATAAGCTCATTTGTCCCAGTTTTAAACGATTGCAGACTGGTGTGTTTTTGAGGTGTTTACTTTCCTAGTTTTCTATCTCATTCCTCACTGTGAAAATCCCAGCTGTCACTCCTATCACTCTGCTAGCATTCAGCCTTCTGTTCTCTCTCTCTCTTATCATTATTCTATAGGTCTCATGGGAACCTGGTCTATTTTGGCCTCTCAGAACTCTTTGGCCGACTTCCTGATTCTGGAATGTGAAGTTGATGGGTAATAGTCCCTGAATAAATGAAGGGGCCATTTACTTCTCTTTTAATGATGAAGAAAATGCTGCCTGTTTTCAGGTGGTGAAAACTGGCATTAGAAACCTCAGATAGTGTTTAAAAATATATTATGATCAGTAGGAAAAAAAAATATTTCAGCATATTATATAAATAGAAAACATTCTCAGTAATTATTCCTTGAATAAAGAAAGACTTTTGAAGAGTCCTTTTCTGTTCCATTGTTGTTTTGATTTGAAAGGCCCTAAAAGTAAGGGTTTGTTTATTACATTTGTAAAAGGCCAAGAGCACATGAACACTTCCCCCAAATGGACTCATCAATAATTCAGGAACAAAGTACAGAGGTTTATACAACATATAAAACTGCAAAGCCAAAAGATAGCATGATCTAGAAACTCGCCAGGGAAAAACTAAAATGACAAATTCGGTTCATCACCACCTTGCAAATGCACGGTGTTAGCAAACACTTGACTTCATTTTTCTAAAGTGTAAATGGCATTTTGTTTAGCTGAAGACATCGACATATGGAAGATGTTTGGTAATTTATGCCAGTTGAATAATTACTTCATAAATTAATGAACAAGCTATTATTGGACATTGACTATTTGCACAACACATCCCAGGTGGTGTGGGGGAAGCGGTAACCAAATCACATCATGCTGTTGCTATGCCCATGGGACATCCTGCCATCAGATTATAACTGTTTCCTGTCAAAAAGAAATCCTGTTTATAAATGGCAGTCATATATGTTTCAATTTCTAAATGTCCCACTAGAGATAATTAGAAAAATTAGGACAGTAGTATAGCAATGTAGGCAAAGACAAATAATTCTTCTAAAATATGTCTGATGAAAAGAAATTTTATTATGAAAAGAGTTTGAGTTCCAGCTGCTCAGAGTATTTTTGGTTTTGTCTTGGACTTAAGATGGCAAGCTGCTTTTTCTTGTAAAGTTGAAGAGATAGTAAGAGCAGAATTACAGGAAACAAATTATTTACTCTATGTTCTCTTTTATGTTCTTGGTTGTGTTTAGTTAACTTCTCATATGAAGATGTATATTTGTGGTCAAAAGGAAAAGGGGATTCCTTTGGAAGAATATCTTGTTGTGATCAACCCAAGTGCAAAGGGTCAGGTGTTCTCAGAGGTAATTCTGGGTAAGAAATATATGTGAAAAAAGGAAGAATGAATCTAGGAAAATATTATATGGTATGTTTCTAGTGACGCCAGGTAGATTAAATATCCTAAAATAGCCTTGACACAAAATTCATGAACAGGTTATATGATAAACAATCTATTGTTGTTCAGTTGCTAAGCTGTGTCCTACTCTTTGCTGCCCCACGGACTGCAGCATGACAGGCTTCCCTGTCCTTCACTGTCTTCTGAAGTTTGCTCAAACTCATGTCCATTGAGTCAGTGATGCCATCCATCCATTTCATCCTCCATCACCCACTTCTCCTCCTGCCCTCAATCGTTCCCAGAATCAGGGTCTTTTCCAACGAGTTGGCTCTTTGCATCACGTGGCCAGGATATTTGGAGCTTCAGCTTCAGTATCAGTCCTTCCAATGAGTATTCAGGGTTGATTTCCTTTAGGACTGATTGGTTTGATCTCCTTGCAGTCCAAGGGACTCTCAAGAGTCTTATCCAGTACCACAGTTTGCAAGCATCAATTCTTTGGCACTCAGCCTTCTTTATAATCCAACACTCACATCCATACATGACCACTGGAAAAATCATAGCCTTGATTTGTGGACCTTTGTTGGCAAAATAATGTCTCTGCTTTTTTATATGCTGTCTAATTTTGTCTTAGCTTTTCTTCAAAGGAGCAAGCATCTTCTAATTTCATGGCTGCAGTCACCATCTGCAGTGATTTTGGAGCCCAAGAAAATGAAATCTGTCACCATTTCCGCTGTTTTCCCATCTATTCGCCATGAAGTGATGGGACTGGATGCCATGATCTTAGTTTTCTGAATGTTGAGTTTTAAGCCAGCTTTTTCACTCTCCTCTTTCACTTTCATCAAGCAGCTCTTTAGTTCCTCTTTGCTTTCTGTCATTAGGGTAGTGTCATCTGCATATCTGAGGTTATTGATATTTCTCCGGGCAATCTTGATTCTAGCTTGTGCTTCATCCAGCCCAGCGTTTCACATCATGTACTCCACATATAAGTTAAATAAGTAGGGTGACAATATGCAGCTTGATGTACTCCTTTTTCAATTTGGAACCAGTCTGTTGTTCCATGTCTGGTTGTAACTGCACACTTGACAGACATACAGGTTTCTCAGGAGACAGGTAAGGTGGTCTGGTATTCCCACCTGTTTAAGTGCATAACTTAACCCTAAAGAAGCGTATTTTCAGGGGCTAGTTTTGAAGGTGAACTTGGAAAAGAGAATAGAAAGAAACTCTGAATCTAGGCTGTTTTGTAGAATTTGGAGGAACATTGTAGATTTTTACAGTCAAGGGACTTGAGTTGTAATGGCTACATGGAAGTGGAGTGGGGAGACAAGGTTTTAGACTCCAGTAAAGAAGGGAGTTTAAGTTAAAACCTTCACAAATTCTAGAATTCTTAAAGGACAACATCACAGTATAATACCTCTGCTGCTCTCTGAGGAAGATGACAGGCAAGTTTGCCCATCTTGTTTTGTCCTTTGAAGAGATTAAAAAAAAAATCTACTGTGATAATCTATCTGTCTTTCCCTCTCTGTGCAGGGATTTGGACTTGGAATTTATGTACCAATGTGATTTTAGTGAAAAATAAAAATTAATATTTCAAAATGGTTCTTGATGGGCAAACTTATGCGACACCTAGAAGAAGCAAATGTAAATCTCTCTGGAGAACTCACTCCAGCTTAGCTCTCCCAAGTTTCCCATGAATGAAATTTCATCAAACTTGACTTTGCAATTCAAAATAACAATAGAAAAGGAAGCAATTATCAATTAGTTATAGTCATTGGAAACCAAAAGAGCATATTAAAATACAGAGAACTTTGAACTGTGTGTGTAATTGGATATCAATTATGAAATAGTTATGCTTAAAATAATGGGAATGATAAAACATTTAATTTTAAAAGATGAAACAAAGATACCAAAAGAAAACCTTCAGGCTTGCAAAAGAAAAACATACTTTCTTTGAAATTTTGCATACATTTTAGAAATTTGACACAATTACTAAGCGTGAACAAAGGGTCACATGTAGATACCCCCAAATTAGAGAATATTCACATTTTTTTTCTGAAGAACACATGAAACTTTTGCAAAAAACTTGGACAAATTATAGATTTATAGAACAAGTTTTAACAAATTTTAAATAATTTGTAGCAGATAAGCAAATCTTTTTAACTACAATTCAACTAAATCAAGCTATGAAAGGAGAAAAGGAAAGATATTCCCACTTGAATGCAGAGTTCCAAAGAACAGCAAGGAGATAAGAAAGTCTTCCTCAGCAATCAACGCAAAGAAATAGAGGAAAACAACAGAATGGGAAAGATGACAGATCTCTTCAAGAAAATTAGAGATATCAAGGGAACATTTCATGCAAAGATGGGCTTGATAAAGGACAGAAATAGTATGGACCTAACAGAAGCAGAAGATATTAAGAAGAGGTGGCAAGAATACACAGAAGAACTGTACAAAAAAGATCTTCATGACCCAGATAACCATGATGGTGTGATCACTCACCTAGAGCCAGACATCCTGGAATGTGAAGTCAAGTGGGCCTTAGAAAGCATCACTATGAACAAAGCTAAGCTAGTGAAGGTGATGGAATTCCAGTTGAGCTATTTCAAATCCTGAAAGATGGTGCTGTGAAAGTGCTGCACTCAATATGCCAGCAAATTTGGAAAACTCAGGACTGGAAAAGGTCAGTTTTCATTCCAATCCCAAAGAAAGGCAATCCCAAAGAACATTCAAACTACCTCACAATTACTTCATCTCACACGCTAGTAAAGTAATGCTCAAAATTCTCCAAGCCAGGCTTCAGCAATACGTGAAATGTGAACTTCCAGATGTTCAAGCTGGTTTTAGAAGAGGCAGAGGAACCAGTGATCAAATTGCCAACGTTCGATGGATCATCAAAAAAGCAAGAAAATTTCAGAAAAATATCTATTTCTGCTTTATTGATTAGGCCAAAGCCTTTGACTGTGTGGATCACAATAATCTGTGGAAAGTTCTGAAAGAGATGGGAATACCAGGCCACCTGACCTGCCTTTCGGAAAACCTATATGCAGGTCAGGAAGCAGCAGTTAGAACTGGACATGGAACAACAGACTGTTTCCAAATAGGTAAAGGAGTACATCAAAGCTGTATATTGTCACCCTGCTTGTTTAACTTGTATGCAGAGTATATCATGAGAAACACTGGGCTGGAAGAAGCACAAGCTGGAATCAAGATTGCCAAAAGAAATATCAATAACCTCAGATATGTAGATGACACCACCCTTATGGCAGAAAGTGAAGAGGAACTAAAGAGCCTCTTGATGAAAGTGAAAGAGGAGAGTGAAAAAGTTGACTTAAAGCTTAACATTCAGAAAACTAAGATCATGGCATCTGGTCCCTTCACTTGATGGCAAATAGATGGGGAAACAGTGGAAACAGCGTCAGACTTTATTTTTGGGGGCTCTAAAATCACTGCAAATGGTGATTGCAGCCATGAAATTAAAAGACACTTACTCCTTGGAAGGAAAGTTATGACCAACCTAGACAGCATATTAAAAAGAGAGACATTACTTTGCCAACAAAGGTCCATCTAGTCAAAGCCTGGTTTTTCCAGTGGTCATGTATGGATGTGAAAGTTGGACTGTGAAGAAAGCTGAGCGCCGAAGAATTGATGCTTTGAACTGTGGGTGTTGGAGAAGACTCTTGAGAGTCCCTTGGACTGCAGGGAGATCCAACCAGTCCATCCTAAAGGAGATGAGTCCTGGGTGTTCATTGGAAGGACTGATGCTGAAGCTGAAACTCCAATAGTTTGGCCACCTCATGCGAAGAGTTGACTCATTTGAAGAGACCCTGATGCTGGGAAAGATTGAAGGCAGGAGTAGAAGGGGACAACAGAGGATGAGATGGCTGGATGGCAAAACTGACTCGATGGACATGGGTTTGAGTAAACTCTGGGAGTTGGTGATGGGCAGGGAGGCATGGTGTGCTGCAATTCATGGGGTTGCAAAGAGTCGGACACAACTGAGCGACTGAACTGAACTGATATGCTCAGTGGTATCTGACTGTTTTCAACTCCATAGACTGAACCCGTCAGGCTCCTCCATCCATGGGATTTTCCAGGCAAGAACACTGAAGTGGGTTGTGCTGCCCTCCTTCAGGGCAAATCAAGTATAAGGAAGACTAATAGAAAGTATAAGTGAATTTTCAAAATGTGAAGAGGCAAGAAGACAGCGCTTAAGATGAAGAAAGGGTTTGCTTTCTTATGCAGATTTTCTTATGAATCATTACCATGTAATTCAGGTTATGATTTTTTACATAAAGTCTCTTGAAAGTTAACAGCAGTTTTGAATGACTCCTTTTTTTTCTGATACAATGAAGTTTCACACAAAATGAAAATCAGTTAATGTAAAAAAAAAGTTTTAGCATTCTGGTTTCCAAAACACAATAATCAATTTACTCCTACAACAGTCTCTAGTTAGAAAATATTATATGAAACAAATTTGAATTTGTATCATGTTCGGGTGACTCCCCGCCCCCCCAAAAAACATTATGCTTTGAGGATTTCACTTAGCAGCAGGATATTAGTCTAATATCCCACTAGTGAGGAAAGTATTAATTGATAGAACAGAATGATATTTCCCTTGTTGTACGTTCTTATAACTATCAACTTTCCCTACTATTTTATTAACACTTATAATTTTGAATGTTTTCCTCAAGTTTTAGGAACACAATCCCATAAATGGCCAATAAATGTATTTTTTGTCTTTTTCTTTCCTACGTGAAGCTTATTTTTTTGCTTCAATTCTTACTGTTCCATCTGTTTCCAAACAATACCAAATAATAGAGATACTATCATTATTTGATTCATGGATTTAATGATCACATTTCTAGTCAAGCAATTTCAGAAATAGTTTAAAAATATTCTCAGTGTAGGAACAGTTGTCTTTTGACTTCTACTTCATTTTATTTAAGATTGGCTATTTACTTCTTAGTAAATTCACTTCATGGTGACAATTTGAAAACATTTTCATTATGTTTTATGTTCTGTTTGCATTAGTTTGTGGATTTTGTCTTTTTCTTGATGATTTGCACATAGTTTTATATTTTGCACATAGTTTTATTAAATTTTCAAAGAACTAACTCTTAGATTTATCAATTTCACTGTGTAATATTTGTGTATCTGTTGTAATTTTTAGTAATTCTCTAGTAATTCCCCAGTGTCCCAAAGGATTGATTTTTTTTTGTATTTTTATGAAATTTAAAGTGGAAGCTGAATTTATTGTATTCTTTCTCACTCCCCAACAATAAGCACATGTAATTCAAGGTATTTATCTTTGAATATAACATTGCCCAGTTACCTAGCTTTTGCTCTTTTATGGTCTTATTTTTACTGATTTACAAAAATAATTGGTGGTTATTTTTTTCTCACGGTACTTTTCCTTGATTCAGAGTCATTTAGGAGGATACATTTTAATTTACAAGATGCTGTATTTTGCAATTGACAATGATATTATTAGTTTATGTTCTTTTTGAATAGTAATCAGATAATGTGGCCAACAAAACTTCTGTTTTTTGGACTTATTATATTTTCCTCATGACCTAAAATATCCATCATTCCAGCATAATGTGGTAGCTGACTTTCCAAGAAAATGCCCATTACCAACAACCATGTCATGAAAATCCACTTGTTTCCTTAAGAAGTATATTATAGGCTTGAGACTCAAATAATATAGCTCTTTTTTTCTTGAAACAATTAAAAAATAAAGATTTATTAACCCATCTGTGTTTGAAACCTAAAACTTTTTTCCTGTAGACAAAAATCTATTAGTTTAAGTTAATATCTTCTCTACAACCCTGTCATAACCAAAACCAGCAGGTTTAATTCAAAGAAAATTTCTTAATCAGCTCTATACTATACAATTCAGGGTATAAATTATGCCATGGAGAAAAAGCACCAATTCCTTTATAGAACCAATTATGGCAAATACAGTAGGTGAATAAATTTCAATACTGTTATTTATGGTTTATGACTATATCAGAAAAATACATACAAAGGTTCCTTTTTTTAAAGAACAGAATGATCTTATTTTCAGCCAAGCATTTGATGGACAATTTGGATTAGTTAAGACAGGCTCATTTTATCATCTGAAAGGAGATGATGGAATTAAAGAAGGATTGAACTACCCTGCACAAGAGGATGAGGTGAATTGGGGGTTTTCACAGGACACTAGAGATACAAGTGTGGTGGAATTTCCAAAAAAGTTTTCGAAGAAAGAAGACAGTGCAAGAGTTATGAAAGAGGACTCACAAGTTCCATATAGAATTACTACATGACCCAGCAATTACACTCCTATGTATATATTTCAAAGAAGTGGGAACAGGCTTTGAAACAAAGCTTGTACATGAATGTTTCCAGCAGCACTATTCATAATAACTCAAGGATGGAAAAACCTAAATGTCCATCAAAGATGCATGAGTGAATCAAATGTGATCTACCTACACAATGAAATATTATTCAGCCATAAAGAGGAATGAAATACAGATACATGCTACAGTCAGGACGAACCTTGAAAACATGATGCTAAGTGAAAGAAGGCAGACACAAAATGCCAAATACTATAAGATTCTATTTATATGAAATGTCCACAAGACACAAATCCATAGAGACAGAAAGCAGGTTTGTGGTTGCCAAGGGCTGAGAGGGAGAGGAGTAGAGAGTGATTGCTTCATAGGTAATTGCTTCAAAAAGCTCTAAAACTAGATAGTGGTGGTGGTTGTATGACACTGATCATATACTTAATGCCACTGAACTTACACTTTAAAATAGTAAATTTTGGGTTATATGTATTTTATAATAATAAACAAGATTAAAGAAAAACACTGCTGAGTTGAACATGATTTTAGTCAGAATACTGGTTTACCCTGAGAAGTTTATTTCCCACCCCTGTAATTTAAACAGGACTGTTTACAGGAAATGGCAACCCACTCCAGTATTCATGCCTGGAAAATCCCATGGACTGAGGAGCCTGGTGGGCTACAGTCCATGGGGTCGCAAAGAGTGGGACACGACTGAGCGACTTCACTTCACTTGTTTACAGGAAACAAAGTTACTCATTTATCTTTTTAAACATTTTCTGAAGATAAAGAAGGAGCCCTCCACTGGCTATCAAAGAGAGGGACTAGTCAGTGAAAATTGTCCAAATGAAGGAATATCTCTCAAAGGTAACGTAAGAAATCAGCGATAATGATTGCCACTGGGGAAAGGAACCAGAGGACATGGTTGGGAGAAATTGCTTTTCCTCTATACATGTTTGTACTTTTTGCATTGAGATTATAATACCTATTAAAAATTAATTGACTGAAATTTTTCTAATGGTTGAAATAGAAGAGAGACAAAAAAACAGATGTCTAATAGGTACTTCTTAGTTTTGTTTGCTGTGAAATAACCTTTTTGCTTTATTCTCTAAACTTCAATAAAACCTATGACACACCAGTGCCTATAAGGTTGTTTGTTGATTTTTCATCAGAGAAAAGTAAGAAAGTGAGCTATTCTGGGTCTAGGTGGCCAAACAAAAGGGAATAGCCATTGCCATGAGAGAAAACCGAGAATTATAATTTATCAGAAGCAGAGAGTAAGAAATGAGTAGAAGAAATAAAAGAGCATTGAGTGGTTGGGTTTCCCTTAATGTAGGGTGGGGGCTCAAGCTATTTTAATAGAGACAATCATTAAATATTATCAATGTTAATATTCACTTAACATTGATTTAATTTTGCCTAGTGATACAAAATTTCTGTAGAAGAGACTGCATGAGTTGTGGATGCACAGGCAACTAAAATTTGTGTCTCCAGTATTATAGTGAGACTAACTCCTGTGTATAGCTCGAAAACTTCCATTGTGATAATACCAAAGGATGAATTTCAGTGGTATCTGAACAGCAGCATTATTGTTGGATTAAGTTTCCAAAGTAAACAATTGTAAACTGCAGATTATCAGTTCTGGGGAAAAACAGCCAGTTAAGCCAAGAAAAATGATTTCTGAGTATAGATCCAACACTTCTGATGTATAGGAATGCTCTTTTTACATTGAAGTATAGTTGATCCACAATGTTAATTTCTGCTGTACAGAAAAATGATTTAATGATTCCAGTACATTCTTCAGAAAGTTTTTTTCCGTTGTGGTTTATCACAGGATACTGAACAAAGTTCCTTGTGCTATACAATGGGCTTCCCATGGTAAAGAATCTACCTGCAATGTGGGAGACCTGGGTTTGATTCCTGGGTCAGGAAGATCCCTGGAGAAGTGAATGGCTACCCACTCCAGTATTCTTGCCTAGAGAATTCCATGGACAGATGAGCCTGGTAGGCCATATAAAATAGGACCTTGTTATATATCCATGCTATGTAGAACAGTTTGCATCTGCTAACCCAAAACTCCCAGTCCATCCCTCCCCTACCACCCCTTACTCTTGACAACTACAAGTCTGTTCTCTGGTTCTGTGTGTCTGTTTCTGTTTTATAGATAAGTTCATTAAGTCATATTTTAGATCTCACATGTAAGTGATGTCACATGGTATTTGTCTTTCTGGCTTACTTTGTGTAGTATATAATCTCTAGGTCCATTCATCTAGCTGGACTAATGAAATGGCATTACTTCATTCTTTTTAGTGACTGAGTAATGTTCCAATATGACTCTATGGATGATAGCTCACCAGTCTCCTCTATCCATGGGATTCTCCAGGCAAGAATACTGGAGTGGATTGTCATGCCCTCCTCCAGGGGATCTTCCCAAGCCAGGGTTCCAGGGATCAAATCCCACCTCTTGTGTCTCTTGCATTGGCAGGCAAGTTCTTAATCACTAGCACCACCTGGGAAGCATATATATATGCAGTATGTATATATATATAGACAGATAGATATCTTCTTTATCCATTTGTCTATTGATAAACATTTATGCTGTTTCCATGTCATGGCTATTGTGAGTAGTACTGCTATGAACATAGGGGTGCATTTATCTTTTTAAATTATAGTTTTGTTCAGATATATACAAGGAATGGGATTACTGGATCATGTGGCAACTCTATTTTTATCTTTTTAAGGAAACTCCATACTGTCTTCCATAGTGTCTACCCCATCTTATGTTATCCCCAACAAGAGGGTTCCTTCTTCTCCACACCCTCTCCAGCATTTGCTATTTGTAGACTTTTTAATAATGACCATTCTGACTGGTGTGAGACAGTATAGAATAACTCTTTGTGTAATAATTATTTGTGAATATATTCTTCCCAACTGGCTAGCAAAGGAGGTTGAAGTTTCTGTTTACTTTATGTATTTTCTCAGTGCTAGACAGAGAATAGATCCTGAAAAATAAATTTTTATTAAATGATCCCAGTATTTTTGATTAGGGCCCGGAGAGCAGTTAAGAGGAGGTGATTCATGCAGGCAGCTGAGTAATTCTCCTGACTATAAGATCAGGCCTGGCATAAAAGAATGCATCAGTATTCTGAATGGAAAGGTCATAGAGCTCTATGAATCCCTAAAGTGCAGAACAATTAACATGCCCACTGATGATCATGTTAAAATTGACATTCATCTTAAGAATTTGAAAATCATTTCAAAGGGCATCAGAATATCATTTTTTATCATAAAAGAAAACCAGACTTTGAAGTGAATATATATTTATTTACCATTTCTTCGGAACTTCCATGGACCAGACACTAATATGACAGATGCAAAGATGAAAAAGATATAATCTATGTCTTCAAATTGTTCACAAAGTAGTAACAGAAGTAAACATATAGCAAAACCTTATCAACGTATGAGAAATATGTTTAGTAATATACAACCCAAGTGTAGTGAAAACATGGAGATAATATTTAGTATAATTATAATAGTACCAGAATAATTATAACATCTGTTACCTGTGAATTTCAACTATATTGTATCATAAAAAACTTTGATTTGTATAACTGTTTTTCTAGTAATAGCAGTCCGATACAAAAATTTAAAGACATCTTTTTCTTCTAATAATGTACCGTCCACATATATTAATGCATACAACTAGGCTCATGCAATTTTTATTGGTTAAATTTGTAGTAGAAATGTAATGGATTGTTATTTAAAATATTTAGAAATAGAAGAATATTTTATTATATATTATGGACATTTTGGATATATTGTTAGAAACTGTAGAGCTAGTTAAATATCTGCTTCCTAACGTAGACTCTATTAGTTTAAGATTCTGCATTTTTCTGTGGTGCTTCATTTCAAATTTTACCACTTAGTCATTATCTGTGTTGCCTTGGGTACCATGTCATTTGTAAAGCTTCTATACTATGCAGAAAAGTGTTTCACTTTAGGACTGTCATTTTGTAGAAGGATTTTTTCCCCACTTCATTTTGTTCTATACTTTGAAATAAAACACAATGGCTTACAGATTATTTGCAGAGGAGCCCTAGGATTTCCTAGCTTTTAGACTTTCTGTTAAGTCACCTGTAGTCTGTAATCAGTGGGGTTTAATCACAGTCTTGATCTTTCTGGTGTTAGATGGTAAACACTTTCCACTTTGTTGCACCATTTATGACCTGCTATTGTTTTCTAAAATCTTTTCAACTAGGTAAAATTTGAGATGTTTTAATGTAATTTTAAGTTTCTAGGTTGAATTCTGTTAATATTTTTCTGAAAATTTGAAGAAACTGGGCTACCTAATTATGAGGTACTTCCATATTTTCTTACCTGAAATTTAACGAGCTATGAGAAAAATGAACAAAAATATGAACAAAAATCAGAACAAAATTCTGATGTTATATAGAAAGGAAAGTGACTTATAACATGTCATACTTGTAATGATCATCTTTTACCACAGAATATCTCATTCTATTACAAAACATTACAGTGATTGTTTGGCAGTTTGCTATGTATATATATAGACACACACACACACATACACATATGAGTGTATGTATACAAGCTATGGTTTTTCCAGTAGTCATGTATGGATGTGAGAGGTTGACTATAAAGAAAGCTGAGTGCCGAAGAATTGATGCTTCCAGACTGTGGTGCTGGAGAAGAATCTTGAGAGTCCGTTGGAGAGCAAGGAGATCAAACTAGTCAATGCTAAAGGAAATCAACCCTGAATATTCATTGGAAGGACCGATGAAGCTGAAGCTCCAATACTTTGGCCACCTGATGGGAAGAGCTAACTAATTGAAAAAGACTCTGATGCTGGGCAAGATTGAGGGCAAAAGGAGAAGGGGGTGACAGAAGATGAGATGGTTGGATGGCATCACTGACTCAGTGGACATTGAGTTGGGTTTGAACAAACTCCAAGAGATAGTGACGGACAGGGAAGCCTGGTGTGCTGCAGTCCATGGGGTCGCAAAGGACTGGACATGACTTACTGACTGAACAATAACAGCAATCTGTATACACACATATATGTATATCTTTTTTTTTGATTGAGGAAGTGAGTTGTCAGGATAAGCATTTAAAACATTATTAAAGGAAGTAGGAAACAACTTGCATAACAATCATATATGACTTTTTCCTCCCATCCTTAAATATTTTGCATGTTCACTTCTTTAGTGAAGACACAAAAGTAAACCTTCCATTAGTTCCATCAAATGCATTTCCAAGAAGTAATTGTTGGATGATGAAATATTGACAGTTTAAGAAAATCTTTAAGGAGCAAAGTCCTTGGGTCATTTGAGAAGTATCAATAATAGCATGGCTTCAATATTTTCTACTTAACTTTTCAAATCCAAGTTCTTTATTACATTGCTGCCAAGTATGAACTGAGGACCAGAGGCTCTGGCATCACCTGGGACCTTGTGAGAAGTGTAGAATCTCAGGCCACATCCCAGACTTACTAGATTATTATCTTCACTTTGACAAGGTTTCCAGGTATGCTACATGCACACTAAAAATTGAGAATCATTGATTTACTTGTTAGTCTTCATTAAGGAATCATCCCTGAAAGAAACAAGGGTCAGCCTCTTACATGTTATGCACAAATATTTTTTTTCATTGGTTTTTAAACTTGTTTTACATAGAAACAATGATTTTTTAAAAGTCTTGGAAAATAAAACCAAGACATCTATGAGTAGATTCTCTAGTCTGATAATTCCAGCATTTGGATCATGTGGGAATTAGCATCTCCTGATTACCTTTTTCTCTGAGAACTGTCATATTTTCTTGGATCTTTCTATATTTAGAAAGTTAGGATCCCGTCCTGAACCCTTAAAATATTATGCTGTGGACTCTGAGTTCTGTTAAAATTCTCTCTATGATGTGTGTGTGTGGTGTGTGGTGTTGTGTCCTGGTAGGCAACTGACTTGGTTAGGTTCAGAATGCGTTCTTTTTAGACTTCTGTGGGCAGTGGTCCCAATGTAAATTCAGTTCTGAAAGTCTTTGCACGCTGTTTGGTCTGTACTCTCCTCAAGGCTTGGCCTGGGACTTGGGCATTGGTTTATATTATAGGTCAGTTCTCAAAGACATTGGTCTCTACTTTGCATATATTCTGTGTGGCATGAGAATGAGCCCAAGACTTGTGCCAGTTCATAGGGGTAGGCAATCCTCTTTATTAACTCTATCCTTTCCAGACTCTTCTCTATGCTCTCCATTTCCCAGGGACACATTTTCCTTGCCCTCTTGCTAGAAAGCTAGAGTTTTATGCAGAGTTTTAGTTTCTTGAACTTTATGCAGTTTTCTATGACTTTTACCCTCAGGGAAAAATGGCAAGAAAAAGAAAAAAAATAAGATGAATTTTCTCTACATTCCTGGGAACGCAAGATTCTTGGATTCTCTGGCCAGAGAGACATTTTTTCTTGAGATTTTTAGGTGTCCATGTCCTGCCATTGCAGGGCAGCTTTGTGAATGGGGCAGGCTTTAGGCAGAGGTGAAGGAAGGAAGGCTAAAAAACAAACAAGCAGACAAAAACATGGGGAGGTGGGCGGTTACTCCAATACTCTGATTTACAGAGGTCCCCTTCTGTCCAAGGGCATTTTTTCAGATTTTTTTTTTCTTTTGCCATCTTTGCATGCTGTGCAATTTTGCTCTCTAAGAAACAAAGATGGTGGAGAGAGAGAGATGTTGTAGATTCATCTCGATACGAGTCATTCTTTAAAGTTTTACTTACTTTCCCAATTCTCATGCTATTGTGTAATTTTCAGAGCCACATGTAGTTGCTTTTTGTATTGGGTTAGCCAAAAGCTTCATTCTGGTTTCTCTGTAACATCTTTTGGGAAAACCAGAATGAAATTTTTGGCCAGCCCAATATAATGTCCAATATAATGTTTGGCTGTAAACATTGGGAGAGATTAGATTTAGTGGGCTTACTCCACCTTGATGGAAACCAGCAAGTCCATGAGAGAGTTTAAAATTCTTGATTAATTCATTTAACAGATATGAGTGTGTATGTTATTAGATATGAGTATATGTGTACATACAGATCATATCTTTTATGTAAGTTTGTTGGCAGTTATTTCAGTGTTTTTAGGCTTCCAAGTTTTTTGTTGAGATGTTAACTTTAAGACTTCTCAGTAGTCATTTGAATAAAATGTGTCTTTTTTCCTCCATTGGTTTGACTATTACGTACTTTTTAAAAAAAATTATCCTGTTTGGTTTTCAGAGTATTTCATACATCTGTGGTCCTTTGTCTTTTTCACTTTTGGAAAATTCTCAGAAATTAGCTCTTCTAAAATGTCTTCTGGTCTGTATGTTCTCTTTCTCTCCTTCTTTCTAGATGTTAATTTCGTGCATGTTAGACATAGTAACCTTAACCTATTGTCTTTTAAGCTAATGTTTTTTCCCTATTTTTGTATCTGTGTTTTTTCTGTGTTTCAGAATGGGCTTTTAAAATTGTCTGTCTTCCACTGCTGAAGATGGTCTGCTTATGCCATCAGAGCACACAGTAGGTCACTATTTGTATCTCTCAACTACGTGTGCTTTTTATAGTAAGTTCCTGATGTTGGAGAATAGATTTTTCAGAATATTGATGAGTCTTGTATCTGAGGAAACTTATGTTAGTGGGACAAATATAGCCTTTAGTGTTCCAGTTAACATTACGGTTACAAGTGACAATCACTGTCTGTTTTCACTACCCATTTTATATTTCCCTTATTTCTTGCTGACATCTCTGTTGCTACATGAGGTCTCAGACTCTGTTCACTGTTCTTGTGACAGTCTGTGGCTGTTGTACTTGTCTATTCACTGTTAAAGCAGAGGCTCAAGGATAGCCCAGTGGATCACCTGAGCTAACACCATAACCTGAGCCTATTCTTGTCTGCTCTCTGTGAAATAAAAGTTCTGCCTTCTCCTGACAGTAAGTGTTAATAACCTCTGTAAGTATAGTGACTCTTTCCTGTTTGATGATTTTTAAACATGAGAAAGTTGAAGTTACTAAGCAATAGTCATAGTTTAGAGATTGATGGAGCTCTTCATAGATACAGAGAACAAGCAGATAAACACCTGAGGAGAGAAAGAGGGGGGATGAAAGAGATAGATGAAAGAGATGAAGAGGTATAAGCTCCCAGTTACAAAATAAAAAAGTCATGAGAATTAAATGTACAGTGTTGGGAAATAGTCATTTATAATGTACTATCTTTGCATGGTGACAGTTGGTAACTAGACCTAACAGTGATTGTTTCGTAATTACAGAAGTATCAAATCACTGTGCTGTGTACCGAGAATTAACACAGTGTTGCAGGTCAATTCTACTTCAAAAACAAACAAACTCATGGTAAAAGAGGTCAGAGTTGTGTTACCAAACATGGAGGGGTGGAGGAGGAGGAGTTGAATGAAAGTGGTTAAAGGTACAATCTTCTAGTTATAAGATAAATTAGTACTAGAGATGTAACATACAACACAATTAATGTAATTAACACTGCTCTATGTTATGTATGAAAGTTGTTAAGAGAGTAAATCCTGAGTTCTCATTGCAAGGAAAATTGGTTTATTTTTCTTTTGCTTTGTATCAACAAGAGATGATGAATTATTGTGGTCATCATTTCATGATATGTATAAACCAAAGCACTATGCTATAGGCCTTAAACTTAATACAATGCTGTATGTCAGTTATATCTCAATAAAAATGATCTGTCTTCCAAATCACCACTGGTTTCCTATATTTCTGTGTTTAATCTGCTGGGAGATTCATCTATTGAGTTCTTATCTTTAGTAGTTTTGTGTTTAAGAGTTTTCACTTGATTATTTTAAAAATTATAATTCTTTGATAAAAATTCTTTGTTCTTATTTACCTTCTTAAATATATCTATTGTAGCTGCTTAAAAAGTCTCTATGTCTAAAAATCTAATAGCTAACAACTTCAATAACTGAATAATCCTCAGACTGTTTCTATTACCTTTTTCTTCTTCTTCATCCAATAACTTGGTGTTTCAGTAATTTTTTTTTTGAATGCCAGCCAAATTTATAATAGTTATAAAGGCTTTGGATGGTGCTGTTTCTGTAAATCATTTCATAGGTTTTGATGAAGGAGTGAATTGACTCAATCTTGATGTTCACTGTTTGTAAGGCTTGATGTATTCTTGGTTTATGAATACATTATACTACTGTCCTTTATGAGTTCCAACTTAAAGCTGGAGTCTTATCAGGACCTGACTGTCAATACTATTTTCCCCCAATCTATGATACTGCTGATAATACTTCCTTTTTGGTTTTTTAATTTCTGCTTTCAAAATAAGGATAAAAATAGTGCAGAATGTCATTCTCATGTCAGTGAGTTTTCCTTTTATCTTCATCAAGCAGCTATGCTGGCTGCCAAACTAGCTCTCTGATGTTTCAAACAGATGGTTTTATATTTCATCTACGTCTTTTTATTCTTGGTTTAGGGGTCAGTCTAGACAAATTGGCCCATCTTTGCCAGAAGAGGAAATCCCATAAAGGAGTTTTTCTTTCCTGGTAGTTTCATTCTTATGTATTACTCTATAATAAACATAATAGTGGAGACATGTATATTTGGACTGATATACAAATGTCTATGGACATGTGCATTTTTGTGTCATTGACATGTTTAATATTCTAATTTCAAAGTGGATTATCTTCTTTTCAACTTTTTATATACACTTCCCTCTCTGAGAATTTAATAAATCACTCACCATAGAAACACTTGTTGCTTTAGCACCTCTTCCTCAGGATCCTCAAAATCACATTCTTCCAAATGAGCTTGGCAATAGACTGAAAGACACAAAGTCTTCCAGACACAATGGAGGAACTAATGTTCCAAGGTTGTCCACCTGAGAGATATTTATTACCCATAAAAATTACTTTGATTTATCCTAGTGACTGGGACTTCCCAGTTGGCTCAGTGATAAAGAATCCACCCATTAATTCAGGACCCATTGGAGACACAGATTCAATCCCTAGGTTGGGAAGATTTCCTGGGTCGGGAATATCCCCTGGAATGGTAACCCACTCCAGTATTCTTGCCTGGAGTATCCCATGGAAAGAGGAGCCTGGCAGGTTACAGTCCATGGGATCGCAGAAAGTCAGACACATCTGAGTGACTGAGCACACACACACACTAGCGACTACACCTGATGTTTATTTCTTATAATGACTCTATTAGTTTTATAGATCCGGATTCCTTCTTAGACAGCTCTTTTGATCGTCACTTTCTGGCGATTGGTCTGTTATTAGCATCAGCTTGTTTCCACATTATCATATATCTCTTCCCAGCCAAAATAATGTTGACTGAAAAAAATTTGTTAGGGCATCCATCTGTAGCTTTACAATTTTGATCTTCTTAGCTGTGTACCATACTGGCAAGGGTACCAGACATTCTGACATTCTATTTTACTTAAGCCTATCTTATTTATGATTCAACCAATCACAAAATCCTCATGAGATCAAAACCAGGCAGATTTTATTCAAATAATACCCCACACCTGGCCACCGTTGCAACTAGTCAGATATTTTTAAATCAGGGATTTAATTTAATTATTTTTACCCCAAATATTTTGACATTAGGAGAGGTGGGCAATAGAATCTCACCTATTTTTTTTTTCCCCCAGCTTTATTGAGGTATGGCTGACAAGTAAAATTGTATATATTCAGGCTGCACAATGTGATTTTTTAAGGTGTATAAAGTGATGATTTAATATATGTATACATAGTGAGTTGATTACCACAGTCAAATTACTTAACATATCCACTATCACACATAATTACATTTTTTGTTTTCTTGTGGTGAGAACACTTAGGATCTCCTCTCTTACCAATCCTCGTCAAAATTCCAAAGACATTTTCCACAAAAATAGAAAAAAGTCCTAAAATTTGTATGAAACTGCAAAGGACCTCAAACAGCAAAAATGTCTCATCTATATTTTAGAAAGAAGCAATGGTCATGGTATATAGTTAGACCTGTGATAATTTCAGAAAATTCCCCCAAGTTTTTGTCAATATAAGATAAAATTAAATTGGAGAAATTAGCATAATGGTAGTGTTGTTTTTAAAAGTTATGCATCATATACTGAAGTAAAGCATTAAGTGATTTTGAAAGCATGCCAAATATACAAACATGAATAACAACTAAACTTACTAAATATATTTGTCAGTCATAATTTTTTTTATAGGAGTAGCCTTCATGGTTACTTTCTCCAATGGTTATTTTTGATTTTTTTGTCTCCTACTCACAGCTGTGTCATTGTCATTTGGAATCAGTACATAAACTTAGTGTATATTTGTGCTTGTGAAGACAGAATACATCTGTCATCAACATTTATGTTGTTAGGCAAATGCCACTGTCTCATTGTTGAGAATGACACATAATGGATCTATGAGTTTCATTCCTTTTGAAGGTCACTGTTCGGAGAAAATATGTTTCATGACATTTATTGTGGCAAGGAAAACTTTGAAGTGATATGCAAGCTTTGTACCAACTAGACTGGTTTGGGACTTAAAGAATCTCTGGAAAGAGAGAAGTAAGTTTTAGTAGAAAGGCTCCTGGGAGAACAACAGCAAAAATTTTGGAAGACAGAATGATGTAGTGATTATTTGTCCTCCGGCCAGATCCATCATTCAGATAGGTCTAAGCTCCAGAGAGAGAGGGACCATGAAGAGATACTGAAAGAGTGGTTGGTATATATAGGAAGTTGGAAATGTTAGCTACTCAGTCATATCCAACTCTTTGTGATCCCCTAGAGTGCAGTCCACCTGACTCCTCTGTCCATGGAGTTTCCCAGGCAAGAATACTGGAGTGGGTAGCCATTCCCTTCTCCACGGGATCTTCCTGACCCAGGGATTGAACTCTAGTCTTCTATGTCTTCTGCATTGCAGGCAGATGCTGTACCATCTGAGTCACTAGGGAACCCTAGTATTATATATATAACCCTCATGAAAACTGGAAGTGCAAGGGGTATTTTGTGGCAGCATGTGAAACCTAAGGTGTTGTGACTAAAAGAGAACTCTAGAAGGAATTATCAAATCAGTAGGCAGTTTTAATGCTGTGAAATGCCATCACACAGATTAGGAGAAGGTAACATTCATGACGGAAAGTAGTACAATGGTGAACAGTGCTTTCACCTGATGCTAAGGTCGGTACCAAGAACAGGACCTGGAACAAAAATGAGGAAACAAGTAGACTACTTATGATTTCTTGGTACCACAGGCTTAATCTCCTTTTCTTGTAAATTGTTACTAGTTAGAACCATTTCTGGGTGGCCCTACACATCTTGGCTCATGGTTTCATTGAGTTAGACAAGGCTGTGATCTATGTGATCAGTTTGGTTAGTTTTCTGTGATTGTGGTTTTCATTCTGTCTGCCCTCTGATGGCTAAGGATACGAGGCTTATGGAAGCTTCCTGATGGGAGAGACTCACTATGGGGGAAACTGGGTCTTATTCTGATGGGCAGGACCATGCTCAGTAAATCTTCAATCCAATTTTCTGCTGATGGGCCGGGCTGCATTCCCTTCCTGTTGTTTGGCCCGAGGCCAAACTATGGTAGGGGAAATGAAGGTAATGGTGACCTACTTCAAAATGACTAGTGCATGCACTGCTGTATTCAGTGCCCCTGACATGCAACAGGCCACTATCAACTCACGCCTCTGCTGGAAATTCCTGGACACTCACAGGCAAGTCTGGCTCAGTCTCTTGTGGGAACACTGCTTCTTTCTCCTGGCTCCTGGTGTGCACAAGATTTTGTTTGTGTCCTCCAAGAGTCTGTTTCCCCAGTCCTGTGGAAGTTCAGTAATCAAATCCCATGGTCTCCAAAGTCAAATTCCCTGGGGGTGCTCAGTTCCTTTGCCAGATCCCCAGATTGGGAAGTCTGTTGTGGGTTCTAGAACTTTCTTAACAGTGCAAGAGTTTCTTTGGTATAATTGTTCTGCAGTTTGTGTGTCATCTGCTCAGAGGCTCTATGGTGTGGCTAATGGTGACCTCCTCCAAGAAGGCTTATGCCGTATGCTGCATGACCCAGGTCTGCTGCAGCCAGAGCCCCTGTCCCTGTGGCAGGCCACTGCTGACCAGTGCCTCCACAAGAGGCACTCAAAGGCAGGTCTGACTCAGTCTCTGTGGGGTCTCTGGGTTCTGGTGCGCACAAGGTTTTGATTAAGCCCTCCGAGCATCTCTGCTAGGTTGGGGTTTGATTCTAAATATGATTGTGCCCTCCTACATCTTGTTGGGGCTTCTCCTTTGCCCTTTGACATGGGGTATCCTTTTATTGGTGGGTCATGACAGATGGGTCATGGTGGAGAGTTCTGACAAAACGTGGTCCCCTGGAAAAAGGAATGGCAAACCACTTCAGTATTCTTGCCTTGAGAACCCCATGAACAGCATGAAAAGGCAAAAAGATAGGACACTAAGAGATGAACTTCCCAAGTTGGTAGGTGCCCAGTATGCTACTGGAGAAGGGTGGAGAAATAACTCCAGATAGAATGAAGAGACAGAGTCAAAGCAAAACCAGCACCCAGTTATGGATGTGACTGGTGATGGAAGTAAAGTCCAGTGTTGCAAATAACAATATTGCATAGGAACCTGGAATGTTAGGTCCATGAATCAAGGCAAACTGGAAGTGGTCAAACAGGAGATGGCAAGAGTAAACATCAACATTTTAGTAATCAGTGAACTAAAATGGACTGGAATGGGTGAATTTAATTCAGATGACCATTATATCTACTACTGTGGGCAAGAATCCCTTAGAAGAAATGGAGTAGCCCTCATAGTCAACAAAACAGTCTGAAATGCAGTACTTGGATGCAATCCAAAAATAACAGAATGATCTCTGTTCATTTCCAGGGAAAACCATTCAATATCACAGTAATCCAAGTCTATGCCCCAACCACTAATGCCAAAAAAAGCTGAAGTTGAATGGTCTACAAGTTGAAAGGTCTACAAGACCTTCTAGAACTAACACCAAAAAAAGAAATCCTTTTCATCATAGGGGACTGGAATGCAAATGTAGGAAGTGAAGAGATACTTGGAGTAATAGGCAAGTTTGGCTTTGGAGCACAAAATGAAGCAGGGCAATGGCTGACAGAGTTTTGCCAAGAGAATGCACTGGTCATAGCAAACACCCTCTTCCAACAACACAGCAGATGACTCTATGTGTGGATATCACCAGATGGTCAATACCAATATTAAATCAAATTGATTATATTCTTTGCTGCTGAAGATAGAGAAGTTCTATACAGTTAGAAAAAATAAGCCTGGGAGCTGACTGCAGCTCAGATCATGAACTCATAGCAAAATTCAGACTTAAATTGAGGAAAGTAGGGAAAAAGACTAGACCATTCAGGTAGGACCTAAATCAAATACTTAAGATTATACAGTGGAAGCAAAAATAGATTCAAGGGATTAGATCTGACACAGTGCCTGAAGAACTATGAACAGAGGTTTGTGACATTGTACAGGAGGCAGTGATCAACACCATCCCCAAGAAAGAAATGCCAAAGGCAAAATGGCTGTCTGAGGAGGCCTTACAAATGGCTGAGAAAAGAAGAGAAGTGAAAGGTAAAGGAGAAAAGGAAAGACACCCATCTGAATGCGAAATTCCAAAGAAGAGCAAGGAAAGATAAGAAAGCCTTCCTCAGTGATCAGTGCATAGAAATAGAGGAAAACAATAGAATGGGGAAGAATAGAGATCTCTTCAGATATCAATGGAACATTTCATGTAAAGATGGGCACAATAAAGGACAGAAACAGTATGGACCTAACAGAAGCAGAAGATATTAAGAAGAGGTGGCAAGAATACACAGAACGGTACAAAAAAGATCTTCATGATCCAGATAACCATGATGGTGTGATCACTCACCTAGAGCCAGACATCCTGGAGTGTGAAGTCAGGTGGGTCTTAGGAAGCATCACTACAAACAAAGCCAGTGGAGGTGATGGAATTCAAGTTGAGCTATTTCAAATCCTAAAACATGATGTTGTGAAAGTGCTGCCCTCAATATACCAGCAACTTTGGAAAACTCAGCAGAGGCCACAGGACTGGAAAAAGTCAGTGTTCATTCCCATCACAAAGAAAGGCAATGCTAAACAATGCTCAAACTACTGCACAATTGCACTCATCCCACCTGCTTACAAAGTAATGCTCAAAATTCTCTAAGCTAGGCTTCAACAATACATGAACCAAGAAACTTCCAGATGTTCAAGCTGAATTCAGAAAAGGCAGAGGAACCAGAGATCAAATTGCCAATATCCGTTGTATCATCAAAAAAGCAAGAGAGTTCCAGAAAAACATCTACTTCTGCTTTATTGACTACACCAAAGCCTTTGACTGTGTAGAGCACAACAAACTGTGGAGAATTTCTAAAGAAATGGGAATAACAGACCACCTGATCTGCTTCCTGAGATATCTGTATGCAGGTCAAGAAGCAACAGTTAGAACCAGACATGGAAAAATGGACTGGTTCCAAATAGGGAAAGGACTACATCAAGGTTGTGTATTGTTACCTGCTTATTTGACTTATATGTGGAGTACATCATGCAAAATGCTGGGCTGGATGAAGCACAGGCTGGGATCAAGATTTCCAGGAGAAATATCAATAACCTCAGATATGCAGATGACACCACCCTTATGGCAGAAAGTGAAGAGGAACTAAAGAGCCTCTTGATGAAAGTGAAAGAGAAGAGTGAAAAAGCAGGCTAAACTCAACATTAAAAAAACAAAGATCATTGCATCCACTCCCTTCATTTCATGGCAAATAGATGGGGAAACAACAGAAACAGTGACAGACTTTATTTTCTTGGGCTCCAAAATCACTGTGGATGGTGACATCAGCCATGAAATCAAAAGACACTTGCTCCTTGGAAGACAAACTATAACCAACCTAGACAGCATACTAAAAAGCAGAGACATTACTTTGTGACAAAGGTCCATGTAGTCAAAGCTATGTTTTTTCCAGTAGTCATGTATGGATGTGAGAGCTGGACCATAAAGAAAACTTTGCGCCAAAGAATTGATGCTTTTAAACTGTGGTGTTGGAGAAGACTCTTTAGAGTCCCTTGGATTGCAAGGAGATCCTAATGCAACCAGTCCATCCTAAAGGAAATCAACCCTGAATATTCATTGGAAGGACTGATGCTGAAGCGGAAACTCCAATACTTTGGCCACCTGATGCAAAGAGCTGATTCATTGGAAAAGACCCTGATGCTGGGAAAGATTGAAACCAGGAGGAGAGGAGAAGGGGACGACACAGGCTGAGATGGTTGGATGGCATCACCAACTCAATGGACATGAGTTTGCGAAAGCTCCAGGAGATGGTGAAGGACAGGGAAGCCTGGCGTGTTGCAGTCAAAGAGTCAGACATGCTTGAGTGCCTGAACTGAACTGAACTGAGAACCATTTCAGTGGTAAATGCAAAAACTATATGTAAATTAGCTCCGGAAAAGTAGAGTTTTTAACGGGCTCATATAAATGCAGAAAAGCAAGTATGTTTGGCTTCAAGGAAGCTCTCAAGGGACTCTGAGAAACTCTAAATTCAGGACTGAAACAGTTCCTTCTTCCATCACCCTGTCTACCCCTCCTTACTGCTCCCCCTCCCCATGCTGTTCTTCTCCCTACTCTTGTATATGTAGTGTGATTTTTTCATATTAACAAAATGATATGCCAATGGAAGGAATGAAAATAAAAAAAAAATATATATATATGTCTGTACTCAGCAGTCCCACTATGGGGAAGTTATTCCATCAAAATAAGGAAGTAGATGATAAAAAATACACACACATTTACATCAAATGAGTGCATTGTAAAATATGAGTGTGTTTATGTATGCTTTCCTATGCCTAAAGTATGTCCTGGAAGGATGTGCAGGAACATGTCATTGGTGGCTGCTTTGGGAAAGCAATGTCTTGGTAAGGTCAAGAGGAGAGGGACATCACTTTTCATGTTCTATAGTTTCGCCACGCTTAATTGTACTACCAGAAAATCATTTTTCTATTTCTCATGTAATTTTAAATGGTGAAAGGAAACCTTACAAGAAAAAACAAATGTAAAGTGTTTTAAGAAGAGGATAGAATTCATAATGCAATATCTCACTGCATGAACATTTTTAGGTCACTGTTTGACCAAAACATACACTGTATAAAATGCAGGTGGTGGAGTACCAAAGATCCTCGTTGGTTGTCATAGTGACATTATCTACTATGTTTCATATTCTCTGTTTGACTAATCAGTTGAAGCTACAAGAGACTTGCCTCTAGCTTGTTTGGGCTTTGTGAAGGGATTGAAAGACAAATTCATGGAGAAACAAATGCACACAGAAGTAAAATAGGACTGCTGCTATTCCATTTATTTATTCTTCGTTTTTAGTCATTGTTGATAGCTGGCCTTGGTCTATAACTCACAGAGGCATCCCAACGGCTACCCAAAAGCCTATGTTAGCATATTGTCTTAAAGTGGTAAGCCTGGGTGGGATGAAAATGACTCTGGGATTGGATGACCTGGTTTCCAGCCCTAGCTATTCCACTTATGAAATGTCTATCATTTTATCATTTGCCAATAACTGTACAGTTTACAAACTGCCCTAGTTAATCCTCATAACAGCTCTGTGAGAGGCATGGTACTATTACCCCTATTCTAAAGATAAGAGATCTCATTTTAGAAAGGTTACAGTACTTGCCCAATTTGAGAACAGTTGATAATTGGAATTGAAAGAGCAGTGACACAAATTTAGGTTTGTAGATGCCAAACCCAAAGGCTGTTTTAAGATACCATTGCCTAGCAAATCATGCCATGTAGAAACATTTAAGGTAAAATAATAAACATTAAAATGTAATAGGGTAGATATGTAAGATATCGATATGAATAAAAATAAAGATCAAAGTATAATTCAAGACAAATATATCAAATGTGACAGATAAGGCATTGAAAACAGAAGTCTGGATTTGTTTTTACAAATAATAACACTTCCTGAATAAAGAAATAGTTTTCACTAAGGATTTGTTCAGTCGCTCAGTTGTGTCTGACTCTTTGCGACCCCATGAACTGCAGCACGCCAGGCTTTCCTGTCCTTTACTATCTCCTGGAGATTTTGCAAACTCATGTCCATCGAGTTGGTGATGCTATCCAGCCATCTTGTCCTTTGTTCCTCTCCTGACCTCAATCTTTCCCAGCATCAGAGTCTCTTCCAATGAGTCAGCTCTTCACATCAGGTGGCCAAAGTATTGGAGTTTCAGCTTCAGCATCAGTCCTTCCAATGAATATTCAGGATTCATTTCCTTTAGGATTGACTGGTTTGAGCTCCTTGCTGCTCAAGGGACTCTCAGGAGTCTTCTCCAACACCACAGTTTAAAAGCATCAATTCTTTGACACTCAGCTTTTTATATGGTCCAACTCTCACATCCATACATGATTACTGGAAAAACCATAGCTTTGAATATATGGACCTTTGTTGGCAAAGAAACAAAGGTCCTCTGTTAAGGATAGACGAATTCTTTCATAACGTGAAAATATAAAAAATAAGGAAAAAAACAACAAAACAACAACAACAAAAAACCACGAAAGCATTCGAATTAAAGCCATATAGAAGACAAGTGTTTTTGCACGCCTGCTGTTGACTAAGTCCTGGTAGGTTTTGACGAGTGATTTTCAGCTCAACACTCAACTGCCACTGTGCCCTTTCATCATCTGTGGAGCTTTTACAAATACCAGTGAAAGTGAAAGTGAAAGTCGCTCCGTCCTGACTCTTTGCAAACCCATGAACTATACAGTCCATGGAATTCTCCAGGCCAGAATACTAGAGTGGACAGCCTTTCCCTTCTCCAGGGGATCTTCCCAGTCAACAGGTCTCTCTCATTGCAGGCGGATTCTTTACTAGCTGAGCCACAATGGAAGCAAATACCAGGACTTGGATCCAAACACCAAAATCCTGATTAGGTTGATCTTGAGAATTGTCATTGGTAAGCCCTAAGAAAAGACCCTGATGCTGGGGAAGATTGAGGGCAGGAGGAGAAGGGGACGAGAGAGGATGAGCTGGTTGGATGGCATCACCGACACAGCGGACATGGGTTTGGGTGGACTCCGGGAGTTGGTGATGGACAGGGAGGCCTGGCGTACTGCGGTTCATGGGGTCGCAAAGAGTCAGACACGACCGAGCAACTGAGCTGAACTGAACTGAACTGAAGCCCCTAAGTTATGGAGTGAAGAGGACATGAAAGAAGTGTTGTGGATCTTTTTCTCACATCTTTTGGGGAAGATACTAACTGAATATAAGATAAAATCATAGTCATAATATCATGAAACACTTTCATTTGTGTAGCATATACACACCAATTTTAAAACATTACGTCCAACATGATCACATTTTATTCCTGCTACAATCTTAAAAGGTTTTTAATTATTTTCTAATTTCACACATGTTGGTAATTGCCACCAGTAACTCCCTCTTCACAAAATTTATTTAAAAATTGTCTTGCACTATTATTATCAATGTAAAGCTCAGCTGAGAGGATGAAAAATATTCATATATATCAGTAATATTATCTCTATTTTTGGAGCATAGCAACCAAATTTTAAAGGATAAAATGAAAAAAAAAAGGCTATAATTAGCCATGAAAAATTAGAAATGACAGGTTTCAAGATGATTTGAGGAATAGAATTTTATTTCCTCATGTTATAGTTTTACATTCAATATCACCATTATTCACTGTCTGGAAACCACAGAGACATTACCAAAGCATGTGTAGAGCCAGAGTTTTTTTTTAAGTAGTACTTGCAATTCAGGTTTGAGTTTCAGACATTCATTAACTAGCATAAGTTAAAAATCCTGGTAATCTGCTTCCTGTCTCTATGTACCTATTCTAGATGCTTCGTATAAATGAAATCCTGCAGTATATGGCCTTTTGCATCTGTGTTCTTTCACTTAGCATCATATTTTCAAAGTTCATCCATGTTCTATCATATATCAGTATTTTATTATTTTTTGTCACTAAATAATATTCCTTTGTAAAATGCATTTTTAACTATCAATGTATTATGATGAAAATCACCTTCTCTCTTTTTTTTTTTTTTCCAAAAAATTACATTTATCCTGAATTCTTGGACAGAGAGAATTCCATAAGAAAATCTGATATATTTTAAAATTAATTGAAAGAATTTAGAAGGCCAAGATGTCAGATAAAAGACCCAAGATGGGAAAATCCTTTAAATATATTTTCAAAGACTGAAAACAGAATTTCTCTTTTGTGTGTGTACTCCCCTGAAAGCTTGCCAGTTTTTCTTTTTTATTAGGTGGCTTTTAGTCACTTAATATATATATTTTTTCAGTTTTGTTATTTGACTACTCAGTTTTTTCTAGGATTTCCATAGTGTTTCCTCTGGTCTCACTGTCTTCACTGGGTTTAAGTGGTGACTTTTGGTCTCTACCTGAAGATCCATATGCTGGCATCATGAAAACAGAGATCACAAACAAGAAATAAGTGTGTGGTTTCTAAAATTAACTAAGGTTGAAGCACAAAAATACATGGTTAAGATTTCTTTAAAATAACAAATAAAGCTCAAGTGAAACAAGTCCAAATTTCTTGGAACATCATAATTTCAAAGTGCAGATTCATATGGAGAAATGCCTTGCTTTTACTCAAAACAATAAAATGAACTGGCGGGAGAAATGGGAGTTGCAGTTTTCACTGCTGATATAAAAAAAGATATTTCTCGTTAGAAGTTCATTAGGTTGCAATGAACTTACAGTGTTATTTTGAGAACAGTAATCAGCCAGGAATAATCACTTGAATCAAACAAATCATCTATGAAATGGAATTCGTTTTCTATACAGGAGCAGGTTAATATTAATAGATTGTATGTCACTGTATTGTAAGGAAATGGTGGTGCCCTTCCCTGGACCACACAAAGGAAATATGGATGAACCTCCTAATAGGTATTTAACTTTTTGACTTGTTTAAGTAGCAAGTCTGGGGTGAAATTGATGTGTAAGGAAGTAGGGAGAGGAGCCTAAATATGTAATTTCATCTTCTGTATCAAGAAGAGAATAGATGTTTTCCTCTTTCCCTTTGCATCACTAGTTCTATACACATTTATTCTGATCACTCCCAAAGAGAAGCACTTAAAAAATAGACTTCCTTTCAAAATTTCTCATAAGTGGTTCTGTTGACCTAACGCTGTTAAACATTGTAAAGAGATTTTACAGCAATAATTCTCAGTGCTCTAAATTGAATATAAAACATTACCTTTGCCTTCCTTATATTCAGAGAAATTGAACATAATATTTTTGTTCTGCCAAAGCCCAAACTATGCATACTTTATATATCTGATGGACAAAAAACAGCCATTCCCAGCAACAAACTTTAATTGCAATGTGCTACAAGTCACCAGCATTTGTAGCATGTAGCTTATCAAAGATAACTTGTAGAAAGGCATCTTGAAAGTGACAAAAAGGAGCAATCAAATTTCAAAAGCTGAGAATGTGAGCAATACTAATGGAGCCTAGTGTTGACTTTTATCTTTTCCATTGATCATTTTGGCTATGCTTTCAGGTAATTATTTAACATGAGGAGTGGGAAAGATATTTGGAGGGGAGGGGAACTGACACTAGTTACTAGGAGATTTTTAAAAATCTCTCATTGTGAGTGGGCGTGTACACATATGTGCTCCATGGTAGAACTGGGAAAGAGGTTAATTTCATGAAATTGAAAATTATTTTATTCCACTATTTTAAAATGTAATTATGGCATATAGAATTAAAGTGGTTTGAGTCCATAATATTGTAATTACAATATCATGAAAAACTGTCATTGACTCTCTCCTTGGACCATCAACTGGAAAGCGAATAATCAGTATGCAAAATGAGCTCATTCTATTATCAGGCAGTCCTAAATGTTAGTTTTTTAGGTATTATCCTATTTCAGTTTTCATTTTGATTTTTGGAGCAACAAGAACAAAGTCTCCTGCTTGATATTCTTACATATTTGAAATAAATATTGTGTCTCCCTGTAGGCCTCTCTTCTACCCAATAGAGTTCCGAATTCCTTCAATTATTTCCCTTAATCAAAGATTCTCATACCTCTCATCATTCTAATAAAATTTCTCAAGCCATCTTCTACTTTGTGCCTTATAAAATGATCAAAATTGAAAATAATGTTTTAATATAATCTAAGCAGCTCAATGCAGAGGAAGAGACTTATCTACCTACTCTGATTTGAACTAGAAAATTCAATTCATGTAGCCTAAAATTAAAGCAACATTCCAGTAGCTGTTAAACTGTCAGCTCACATTAAATTTGTGGTCAACAAGTTTTAGTGTAAGTGCCAGAAAGCCAGTTCTTTCCCCTCTCTCTTTTTCCATTTAGAAGTTTATCTGGTTCGACACCAACTAGTATGGCTACTATCAAATAATTAGAAAATAATAAATGTTCTTGAAGATGCAGAAAACTGAAATCCTTACAGACTGGTGCTGGGGGTGTAAAATAGTGCAGCCATTATAGAAAAGGGTGAGGAAGTTGTTAAAAATAAAAAATAGAACCATATGATCCAGTCATTTCACTTCTAGGTACATATCAAAAATAATTCAAAGCAGGATTTCAAAGAGATATCTGTACACCCATGTTTATTACAACATTATTTACAATGGCCAAGAAGAGAAAGCACCCTGATCTCCATGGGTGGATGAATGGAAAAAGAAATGTGGTATATGTACACAATGGAATATTACTTAGCCTTGAAAAGGAAACATTCTGACACATGCTACAACATGGATGAACCTTGATGATCTTATGCTAAGACAAATAACCTGTCATAAAAAGAAAACTACTGTATGATTCCATTTATATTGGTTATCTAGCATAGTCTAACTCATAAAAACAGAGTGTATCTAGGATGAGTGAGTGAGTGAAGTAGCTCAGTCGTGTTTGACTCTTTGCGACCCCATGGACTGTAGCCTACCAGGCTCCTCTGTCCATGGGATTCTCCAGGCAAGAATACTGGAGTGGGTTGCCATTTCCTTCTCCAGGGGATCTTCTCGACCCAGGGATCGAACCCGGGTCTCCCTCATTGCAGGCAGACGCTTTAACCTCTGAGCCACCAGGGAAGCCTAGAAGTGGGAAATTAAATGTAGTTAATTTTAGACTCATATTAACTGTTAAAAGGATTTGATTTAGGTCATACCTGAATAGCCTAGTGGTTTTCTCCACTTTCTTCAATTTCAGTGTCAATTTGGCGATAAGGAGTTCATGATCCGAGCCACAGTCAGCTCCTGGTCTTGTTTTTGCTGTATAGCTGTATAGAGCAGTATAGAGCTTCTCCATCTTTGGCTACAAAGAATATAATCAATCTGATTTCAGTGTCGACCATCTGGTGATGTCCATGTGTAGAGTCTTGTGTTGTTGGAAGAGGGTGTTTGCTATGACCAGTGTGTTCTCTTGGCAGAACTCTATTAGCCTTTGCCCTGCTTCATTCCGTACTCCAAGGCCAAATTTGCCTATTACTCTAGGTGTTTCTTGACTTCCTACTTTTGCATTCCAGTCCCCTATAATGAAAAGGACATCTGTTTTTGGTGTTAGTTCTAGAAGGTCTTGTAGGTCTTCATAGAACTGTTCAACTTCAGTTTCTTTGGCATTACTGGTTGGGGCATAGACTTGAATTACCATGATATTGAATGGTTTGCCTTGGAATTGAACAGAGATCATTCTGTCGTTTTTGAGATTGCATCCAAGTACTGCATTTTGGACTCTTGTTGACTATGATGGCTACTCCATTTCTTCTAAGGGATTCCTGCCCACAGTAGTAGATATAATGGTCATCTGAATTAAATTCACCCATTCCAGTCCATCTTAGTTCGGTGATTCCTAGAATGTCAATGTTCACTCTTGCCATCTCCTGTTTGACCACTTCCAATTTACCTTGATTCATGGACCTAACATTCCAGGTTCCTATGCAATATTGCTCTTTACAGCATCGAATCTTGCTTCTATCACCAGTCCCATTCACAACCAGGTATTGTTTTTGCTTTGACTCCATCCCTTCATTCTTTCTGGAGTTATTCTCCACTGATCTCCAGTAGCATATTGGGCACCTACTGACCTGGGGAGTTCATCTTTCAGAGTCCTATCTTTTTGCCTTTTCATATTGTTCATGGGGTTCTCAAGGCAAGAATACTGAAGTGGTTTGCCATTCCCTTCTCCAGTGGACCACATTCTGTCAGAGGAAGTGAGAAATAGATTTAAGGGACTAGATCTGATAGACAGAGTGCCTGATGAACTATGGATGGAGGTTCGTGACATTGTACAGGAGACAGGAATCAAGACCATACACAAGAAAAGGAAATGTGAAAAAGCAAAATGGCTGTCTGAGGAGGCCTTACAAATAGCTGTGAAAAGAAGAGAAGTGAAAAGTAAAGGAGAAAAGGAAAGATATTCCCATTTGAGTGCAGAGTTCCAAAGAATAGGAAGGAGAGATAAGAAAGCCTTCCTCAGCAATCAATGCAAAGAAATAGAGGAAAACAGTAGAATGGGAAAGAATAGAGATCTCCTCAAGAAAATTAGAGATACCAAGGGAACATTTCATGCAAAGATGGGCTCAATAAAGGACAAAAATGGCAGGGACCTAACAGAAGCAAAAGATCTTAAGAAGAGGTGGCAAGAATACACAGAAGAACTGTACAAAAAAGATCTTCATGATCCAGATAATCACGATGGTGTGATCACTCACCTAGAGCCAGACATCCTGGAATGTGAAGTCAAGTGGGCCTTAGGAAGAACCACTATGAACAAAGCTAGTGGAGGTGATGGAATTCCAGTTGAGTTATTTCAAATCCTGTCAGATGATGCTGTGAAAGTACTGTACTCAATACACAAGCAAATTTGGAAAACTCAATAGTGGCCACAGGACTGAAAAAGGTCAGTTTTCATTCCAGTCCCTAAGAAAGGCAATGCCAAAGAATGTTCAAACTACTGCACAATTGCACTCATCTCACACACTAGTAAAGTAATGCTCAAAATTCTCCAAATCAGGCCTCAGCAATACGTGAACCGTGAACTTCCAGATGTTCAAGCTGGTTTTAGAAAAGGCAGAGGAACCAGAGATCAAATTGCCAACATTTGATGGATCATTAAAAAAGCAAGAGAGTTCCAGAAAAACATCTGTTTCTGCTTTATTGACTATGCCAAAGCCTTTGACTGTGTGGATCACAATAAACTGTGGAAAATTCTGAGAGATGGGCATACCAGGCCACCTGACCTGCCTCTTGAGAAACCTATATGCAGGTCAGGAAGCAACAGTTAGAACTGGACATGGAACAACAGACTGGTTCCAAATAGGAAAAGGAGTATGCCAAGGCTGTATATTGTCACCCTGCTTATTTAACTTATATGCAGAGTACATCATGAGAAACGCTGGGCTGGAAGAAGCACAAGCTGGAATCAAGATTGCTGGGAGAACTATCAATAGCCTCAGATATGCAGATGACACCACCCTAATAGTAGAAAGTGAAGAAGAACTAAAGAGCCTCTTGATGAAAGTGAAAGAGGAGAGTGAAAAAGTTGGCTTAAAGCTCAACATTCAGAAAACTAAGACCATAGTATCTGGTCCCATCACTTCATGGCAGATATATAGGGAAATGGCAGAAACAGTGGCTGACTTTATTTTTCTGGGCTTAAAAATCACTGCAGATGGTGATTGCAGCCATGAAATTAAAAGACACTTACTCCTTGGGAGGCAAGTTACGACCAACCTAGACAGCATATTAAAATGCAGAGACATTACTTTGCCAACAAACGTCCATCTAGTCAAGGCTATGGTTTTTCCAGTGGTCATGTATGGATGTGAGAGTTGGACTGTGAAGAAAGTTGAGCACTGAAGAATTGATGTTTTTGAACTGTGGTGTTGGCAAAGACTCCTTGCGGTGTTGGCAAAGATTTCCTTGGACTCCAAGGAGATCCAACCAGTCCATCCTAAAGGAGATCAGTCCTGGGTGTTCATTGGAAGGACTTATGCTGAAGCAGAAACTCCAATACTTTGGGCACCTGATGTGAATAGCTGACTCATTGGAAAAGACTCTGATGCTGGAAAAGATTGAGGGCAGGAGGAGAAGGGGATGACAGAGATGGTTGGATGGCATCATCGACTCGATGGACATGGGTTTGGGTGGACTCCAGGGGTTGGTGATGGACCGGGAGGCCTGGTGTGCTGCGGTTCATGGGGTCACAAAGAGCTGGACACGACTGAGCGACTGAACTGAAATAACTGTTAAAGAAGAATGATAGTTTAATTTTTAAAAAGCTTAAGACATCTATCCTTTAAAGATATTATTGAGTTAAAAAATTGTATGCTATTAAATAATGAATGATTTTCTGAAAAGAAGGAAATGTAGCCCTACATAAAAAAGAAGTAACACATCAAAAATACTTTTGCTTGATCTTGCTACATTATTAGCTAGTTCCTAGATAACTTTTAAGGGTGTATATATGATGCTGGACTTAAAATTACCTATGTGGTATTCTAACTCTTTCTTCTTTTTTTTTTTAAGTTCTCTGTTCTTTATGTTTCACAGTCTTTTTAAAAATTGCCAAGTTTTAACTTTTTATTTTGATATGTGTTTATAGGTTTGACTTTCTTGTCATTAATGGGATGTCAAATGTCAATAATAACTAGCTGCTTAGGTGATGATGAGATAGGGAGAGATTGAGTAGGTTATCTTTGTAATACTTACAAAGCAGATCAGCTATTTATTGACTATATCTGGTGAAAGCATTTTTCCCCAGCTTGCAGATTTTTAGATTGCTGAAATTGAAACCGAGGGTCTTACAATATTTGACTTTTGCTGACTTTTTTTCTTAATGAATTCACTTAGGAACCATAGAGTATCACACTTAGTACATAATTTGCAGGATCAAATCACTTGAGAGCCACAAACCATTGTGTTACTATAATCAGAGTAAGAACTTCCTTATACATGGAATCATTTAAAGCACTTAAAATTTAAGTATGGCCTCATTCCAGCTCCTAAAATTTAACATCAGGGAATGGAACAGAATTAGACTTCTTCCATTAGGCACTATACCTTTGGTCTCTTTATTACACAAAAGGCTTATCAAGCCTAGAAATTCATAGTTATAATGCATAATTGGTTTTTAGCTTTTAAAGAGAGCATGAAATTTATTACACAAGATGCTGATGTAGAAGATATAATTTTAAAATATGGGAAGGCATCTTTGTATAAAGCATATGATAGGCATACAATTTTTTTTCTCCATATAGTTATCAAGTTTTCCTAATGCAATCTACCAAATTATCTATCATTTCCTCCTTGTTTTGAGGTACCAGGCTTACTATATTTCAGGTTCTCCTGGGCCTACTTCTGGACTTCATATACTAATCTATTTCTCTATTTTCCTATTACTGTGGCAGAAGCACATAGACACCCAAATGCTATGGTTCTGACACTCATTAATGAATTGAGGGAAGAAATCAAAAGCCAACAATTCTTCACCACCTTGTTGGGAACACATAGTGCTCTTTTTGTTTTTTGATCACCTTAAAGCCTTAGACATACATCACATTCAAGAGGAAAGCCAAAAATAATAGATAGTATAAAGAGAGTGACAATTCTGTGACTTCAAACATTTTGGCCTTGAGACTCGTACATGTGGTTGACTTTCTTTCGATGAAAAAAATGCTCTTCTTGAGGTGTATCTCCAAATGACTTAGTGAATTAGGCTCATCTTGGATAGATGCAGCTTTCTTACAATGTTTCTCAGGTGGTATACTATTATTTCCATTCCTATCACAATAGCACTAGTTCTCTCTCCTGCTTACTTAAAAAATGAGTAACGTGCGAATTTCTAATTAAGTTTTACTTGGAGCAAAATGAAGACTATAACCTGGGGGACAGTGTATCAGATTGCTCTGAGAAACTGCTCCAAAGAGGTAGAGAGGAAGGCAAGTATGTATGTGATTTTAGTGAAGAGAGAGTACACAAAATCAAGCACTCTTTTTTAATTTTTTTAAAAATAGAAACTATATGGTCGTGAGTATTAGATGATTATTGCTAAGCAGAAAGCAAAAATAGTTAAAAGACATTTATAAAATTCTAAGTAAAAATCAATTCACAAAAAATGAAGTGATGGTCTGGCTAGAGGTCTAACAGAAGACTTCAGTTTGGTACTAAAACAACAATAGCTACCACTTTTTTTTTTTTTTTTAGGGGAAAAACCGGATTATTTCTGGCTGTATTCCAGGCCCCAGTTATTCTGAAAGAAAAGCACAGATGAGTTCATTATTAAGGAAAGATTTGTTTAGTAGTTTAAGAATTTCAACCTGTTAGAATTAGGAGAATGGGCAAAAGGTGAGTCATTCACTCCCTCATTTATGAGAGGTTGCCACAATGTCAATCAAGACAGAAAACACTACAGCAAGTTTAATTTCTTTCTGTTTTTCTTTTTTTTATTGACTGAAATACCACTGATTTAAATGGATTTGTTTTGCTAATGCCTTTTAAAATTAACATATTTCGGGGACAGCACAATTTCCAAGTATTGTACTGACCAAAACTTTGTAGATTAAATGACAGTGCCAATATTGTAATTTGTTCTAATCTTGCTTCTTTGTAAAAGAAAAAGTAATGAATACTAATGGAATGGAGTTCTAGATATGCTTTCTACTCAAAATCAAAAGTTGTTGTCATATCTACTTAGTGGAGAAAATTAAAACTTTAAATTAAAAAGAAAATCGTTGGGTTCAGATTTTCTAAAAGAAACTTTATCAGATTACATTTCAGGACAGAAAAGTGCAACGTCTAAAATTTTGCTTTATGAAGTGAAGTGAAGGTACTCAGTCGTGTCCGACTCTTTGTGACCCCATGGACTGTAGCCCACGAGGCTCCTCCATCCATGGAATTTTCTAGTCAAGAGTGCTGGAGTGGGTTGCCATTTCCTTCTCCAAGGGATCTTCCCGACCCAGGGATTGAACCTGGGTCTCCCACATTGCAGGCAGAGGCTTTACCATCTGAGCCACCAAGGAATCCCTGGTGGTGTTATGAATCCCTTTGCTTTATGAAGTTAGATAAATCTTGAATCAACTCATAATTCATTATCTAATCTGCTTGAAATCAGGGAGATCTCTTAATCATTCCAAGATTGTTTACTCATCTATAAAATGGACATTGAATGAGGTTTTGGTAAGTAACAAATATAATGTATTATACAAATCATTCAGTATGGTGTTCAAAACATAGAGAGTTCTTAATAGATGGCTCCTTCTACTAACGGTGGTCTCATTATCATAATTCCTGTCATCAGTGGCATTACAATAGTCAGAGCTTAGGGCACACAAAAATTAAGGTGATTCATGCTGATGTCCTGTCTAGACACACAATTGGTTCCAGCAATCATTAGCATTATGTATGGATGATCCATTCATTTTAATGACCAAGTCATACAAAATTATGCAAAATTAAATTGCTTGATAACTTCTAAATAAATAATCAAATTAGTGCTGTAAATAATAAAATATCCAGCAGCTACTTCTGGAAATGCAAATCTAATTGTATTAACTCTCCTGCTTAAGGCCCTCCAATGACTTTTCACTCTACTTTGAATACATTCAGATACTTTAAAATACCCTTACAGGCTCTACAAGATCTGGCTTCTGGCTCTCCCTCTGGCCTCATTACTTCCCTTTCCCTTCTCCCCTACTCACTCTATTTACTAGATATTCTTGCCTTTTATTTGGTCCTGAATATGCCTAACATCATCTCTGTTATGTCACTGTTTTCTTTCTTTCCTGTGTCTAGTTACTATCCAAAGTTGTGTGTCTGTGTTTCTGCAAATATTGTAAATGTATATACATATATATGAGTATGGCAGGCAGCAGTCCATAGGGTGGCACAGAGTCAGACACAACTGAAGTGACTTAGCATGCACACATGCATCTTTGCATATATAGTGGTATCGATATATATTTATACTGATTTATATACATACAATCAAATATATATATTTACATTCTATCTCCCTTTTAGAATGGAAGTTTTACAAGATCCAAGACAATTGACATAATGCATAATTTTTATGTATTCGGTGCTAGCAACTTAGGCACATTGTAGGCACACAAATATTTTGTGCGTTAATAAACAAATGCATAAATGAATGAAATATGCTGAGATGTGGTCAGTTCATTTTTACCTTAAATTGTACCTTAACCTTAAAAGATCTTCCCATTTTTTAAGTAAAGAAAAATTTATTTATATGTAGTATTTATTTTTGTTTTCTATTTAGAAATCTTAGTATATAAATTAACTGTAAAATTTCTGTAGGAAAAGATCTACTTTTGTACACTCTACTGCATGCTTTTTAAGCTCAAAAACCAAATATCTGAAAAGTTAATCATGATGTTTTTTGTAAGGTCAAAGTTGTTACGCATGGAAGCCTGGGGACAGGTTCTAACAGAATTTTTCATAAAACTAGTTTCACAATAGTTTGATAATTCAAGGCACAGAGCCTATTCACACTTTTCTATTCTGAAATGCTGGGAATTTACATTGGATAGAATTTGGAACAGAGCAGCAAAACATGCATTTTCATAGATCTGTCCACTTGAGGGATTTTAGAAGTTGCTTTTCCACCTTTTCTATATTGCTCGTTTCAGAGGGTCAAAGATTCAGAGTTCAAAACAGTGATCTCCTGGGAGCTATGGATTTGTCACTATGGCAACAAGCACAGTAAATCAGTAATCAGGGACAGGAAAAAAGATTGTCTCCTATTGTTCCCCAAGTAAAAATGGTATCAACAAAACTCTACTTCTTCAAAGCAGATACATAATCTTAGTATAAATGTGACCAGTATTAGTTGCAAGTCTCTTCATTTCTGGCATTTTATTCTCCTGAACTAAAAATTGAAACAGGTGAAAGAATATCAGTTTTGAGGAAAGCCATTATTTAACTGCTCTAAATTGCAATGCCACTTATTAATATCAGTTTCTAACCTTAATATACAAACTACTCAAGGTCAGAGTAAGCATAAATGAAGGTTAATTGCTATTCATCTGGTAGAATAGTAAGAGAAATGGAAGAGACATTTAGATTAACAAAGAAGAAACGTTGGAGGTCAAAACAGTATCTTACAAAGCCAATTGCATTTCAGCAATCATGAACAAGGCTCAGACGTTTGGGCACCTGGATGGAGAAAATTTACCTTCTGGAATCTAGAAATGAAGTAACTAGAGTTGTGAATACTGCTGTTTCTCTTCGTTAAGAAGCCACCTGCTTTTTAAGGAACCTCCATACAGTCCTCCATTGTGGCAGTGTTAATTTACATTCCCACCAACAGTGCAAGATGGTTCCTTTTTTCCCACACCTTTTCCAACATTTATTGTTTGTAGATTTTTTGAAAGAGCCATTCTGACCAGTGTGAGGTGATACCTCATTGTAGTTATTTGCATTTCTCTAATTATTAATGATGTTGATCATCTTTTCATGTGCCTCTTGTCCATCTGTATGTCTTCCTTGGAGAAATGTCTATTTAGGTCTGCTCATTTTTTGATTTTTTTTTTTAATATATTGAGCTGCATGAGCAGTTGATGTGTGGACATGGCAGGGTAGGGGAGGAGGGGTGAAATGAATTGGGAGATTAGCACTGACATATATACGCTACCATGTGTAAAACAGACAGCTGATGGGAACATGTATAACACATGGAGCTCAGCTTGCGGTGCTTTGGTGACCTGGGGGTGGGGGATGGGGTGATAAGGAAGGTGGGAGGGAGGGGATATATGAAAATATATAGCTGATTCCCTTTGCTGTACAGCAGAGACTAACACAATATTATAAAGCAACAATACCCCATTAATAAATAAATATTTGTTGGTAAAAAAAGTCACCAGCCGGTTGCCGTTGGGACTGGGTGGCTTCACAGGGAAGCATTATCCATGGAGACTTGAGGCAAGTGACAAGGGTGAGAGGTTGGCATAATTGTTGGCATCAGAGCTCTCAGGAGCACTGGTCACATTGTACTGTAATGGCTGTTTACATTCCGTTACCCCTGCCTAGACTGTGAGGTCCATGTGGGAGGAGACTAGATTTTATCATCTTTCTAATAGTAAATGCTGATTCACCCTGCCTAATATTTAGAAGTTGCCAAAAAATACACTGAATGGATACAAAAAATGACCAGATAAATAGATTCTGTCATGAATTCAGCATTCTGTCCACTTCCACCCAGTCATCTGTCTCTGATAATGATGCTCAGGGACCAGTTAGTAAAGGATATGAATTTGTCTTTAATAGGACTAACTAGTTCAGAATCAGTAAGTCCTCAGTTCAGTCGCTCAGTTGTGTCCGACTCTTTGCGACCCCTTGGACTGCAGCGTGTCAGGCTTCCCTGTCCATCACCAACTCCCAGAGCTTGCTCAAACTCATGTCCATCAAGTCAGTGATGTCATCCAACCATCTCATCCTCTGTTGTCCCCTTCTCCTGCCTTCAATCTTTCCCAGCACCAGGGTCTTTCCCAATGAGAGTTCTTTGCCTCAGGTTGCCAAAGTATTTAATAGGCTATGAAAAATCTTCTTTTCTTAATTCTCCTTCCTGATTCTGACATGCATAAGTTATGCTAATAATTCTTTGAGGTGACAACAGTCAAAGAAAAATTGCACCTGATGGAATTAAACAGCCAAGGAAGACTTTATTCAAGACTATTGCAGTCCAGAGAGAGATTGACTTCAGTTCCCTTGAAACAAAAGACAGACAGTTCTTAAGCACCCAGGTTTGTTGTTTAGTTGCTGAATCATGTCCAACTCTTTGTGACACCATGGACTGCAGCCTGCCAGGCTCCTCTGTCCATGGGATTTTCCAGGCAAGAATTTGGAGTGAGTTGCCTTTCCCTTCTCCAGGCTATCTTCCCAATGAAAGGATCAAACCTGGGTCTCCCTCATGGTGGGCAGAGTCTTCACTGTCTGAGCCACCAGGGAATTGGCACTTATTGATGGTAAGCGACTACCCTCTCACAGAAATTGGGAGAGATAGGCTTTATCTTTCTTGATTATATCCAAAGAGATAATTCCAGGTCCTGGAGAAAGTCAGTCCTAGGCTGTAAAATTGGGAAGAGGCTGGGAGAAGATTTACACCTTAAAGGGGCAAAAAAAAAAAAAAAAAGAATTTACCATTAAAAAAATTAATTTTAATATAGTTTTTTTTTAGAATGTTGTGTTTCTACTGTACAGCAAAATGAAATCACAATTTATGTGTGTGTGTGTGTATCCACTTCATTTGGACTTCCTTCTTGGTTATGTCACCACAATGCATTAAGAAGAGCTCCCTGTATTATACAGTGTGTTCTCATTAGTTATCTATTTTATATACCTTAAAAACATGCATTTGGGATTGACACAATTACATGTTTTTAAAGTAAATGCTCTTTCAGAAAAGGGAGATCAGGGCATATTGTCAAGGAAGGAGAGGGTGGTTTATTTTTCACGAAAAAAAATTGTCAACAGTGTACAGGAGGAGAATGAGGATTTAGAAAAGTACTAAATTTTACGATTAGAAGAAGACTTCATAGAGACTTTATAGCTTCAGGTAGCAATGAGGCAGAAGCCAATTTTCAGGGAAAGTGAGTAGCTGGGAATCAGTAGCAGGAGGAATCCACTAATTGAAATTTTTTAGTAAATTTAGTAAGAGGGAAAAATTTAGTAAATTTAGTAAGAGGGGAAAAATGATTATTCAGAGATAGTGGGGGGTGGCCAGCAGAATTGAGCATCTTTAAGGTAACCGTAGGGAAGGATACAGAGTGATAAATACTGGGTTATTGTCCTCAAGAATTTGGGAAGGAATCATACAAAGATCATGTATAGAAGGATTAATCTCAAATGGAGATGGAACACTTCTCCAAGTGAAAACAAAACAAAGTGAAGTATATATAGAAATGAGGATCATGTTCTTCCATTTTGCTCCTGACATAAGTATCAACACTGAATTCTTTTACTGGGAAATAATGACACTCTCGCTGAAGATACATAAAATGCTAGTTTGCCAAGACATTAAGTCTGTGACCTATACAGACTTAAATAGGTGCAAACAAATAACAATAAATAGAGGACTTAATTTTAAATATTTCTCTTGGATGCAACTTTTGGCTTCCGAAATACTCTTACCTGACAAGAAAATTTAAGAATACTATATAATCTATTACTGTTGTTTAGTCCCTAAATCATGCCTGGCTCTTGCGACTCCATGGACTGTAACCTTTCAAGCTCCTCTGTCCATGGGATTTTCCAGGCAAGAATACTGGAGTGGATTGCCATTCCCTTCTCCAGGGGATCTTCCTGACCCAGGGATCAAACCCACATCTCTTGCACTGGCAGGCACTGAGTTATTAGGGAAACCTGTGTCATCTATCAGTTGTTGGGTTATTAGTTCTCGTTGCTTCTTGGTGTATTGTCACTTTTTGGTCATATCTTCTGTAAGCACTTTAATCTGTAGCTGACAAAGCATTCATCATCTCAGTGAGAAATTAAGAAAAATATTGTTGTAAACTAATAACCTAAATACTTAAAACTTTTGACAGGTGCCTTTTATATTTGTCCTACACTTTCACTTATGTTCATGAGAATTTCTCTCCACCTCTACCTCTTTCCTTCTCCCTCTCCACACCATTTCCATCTGCATCTCTACCCTATCTCCGCCAACATGTATCCATTTCCACTTCTATCTAGATAGGTTTGGAGCTTGTTTAGTTTCCAGTAAGCATTCAGCCTCTACCTAAAATCTCTTGTATTCAAAAACTAATTGGATTAATTGGCATTACAGATCTGTCATTTTTTGTCTCCTGGAAAGTCCCTGATTTGGGGATCATTGGGAAATTCTATTAAACTGTCATGGATGGGGCTTCCCTGGTGGCTCAGTGGTAAAGAATCCGTCTGTCAGTGCAGGAGATATGGGTTTGATCCCCGGTCTGGGAAGATCCCATATGGTATGAAACCTGGGCACCACAATTACTGAGCCTGTGCTCTCGAACCTGGGATCCATACCTACTGACCCTTCACGCTGCAAATGTTGAAGCCTGAATGCCCCAAGCCCATGATCTGCAACAAGAGGGGCCACTGCAATGAGAGGCCCAAGCACTGCAACAAAGAATAGCCCCCGCTTGCTGCCGCAACTAGAGAAAAACCTGCCCAACAATGAAGAACCAGCACAGCCAAAAAAATTATTTAAATAAATGATGTAATGGATGAAATTTAAGACGAGAATACAAAATCGCTTTGTGTATTATGGTTATTGTGACACTTCCCCAAAGCAGGGAAATGAAGGTTTTAAAAAAACATTATTTTTTTTTCTTTTAATCAACTCCCTAAAAAAAAAAGTTTTAGATATCTTACTATACCACTACATCTCTCTATTAGACAAGTAAGCCCAAAAGATTATGACAGTAGAGATATATAGATCCTTTGCTTTCAAAATATCTAAAAATAGAATCTGTTTACATAGTATGTTGGTAAAAAGCTTATGATAACAAAAATTAGGAATGAAAAATCCCAGATGGCTAGGGATTTAGAGTTCACATACCATCTGCAGTTATTATCCTTGTGGTAATTGTGTACATAAAGCTACCAGATTGGATTTCAAAAGTTCATAGGAAGTATTTACAAAGCCAAAAACAATTCTCTTTGTTGCAATTCTTGACTTACACAAATGCACTTCAGAACAGCAGACAAGAGCACTTGTATTTTCCAATCACTTAAAGACCACATTATGAGCCCAAATCCACATGGTTCAGTGCGTCTGGTTATTAACATTTCTCATGGTCTTTTGAGCATATTTGTTAAACAGTTTTTAATTGCTATTTTCTTTTCCTGTTTAAACAGTAGTTTTTCAAATGAAAAGAAAATCCTGCAGAATTTTTTTTTTCATTGAAAATTTAAAATGAAAATTGTGACAGTGTCCTGAGCAAACATTTGAATTCCTTTTCCTTCATTATGTGACCCTGACTTTTTGAAAGTGTCAGCTATCATTTGGCTCATCACTGAATCATCATCACTACACCAATTGCCTTAGAATAGGAGGTTGGACATAGTTTTTATTTATTTCTCCAGTGCTTGATTTAGTGTTATTTACAATTGAATTTAATAAATATTTATGAATATTTAAAAAATTCAAATTTTAAAAATGAGTTTAAAATACCAATGACAAATGTTTTGACACAGCTGTGGAGAAACTGGAAGCTTTGCACAGTTGGTGGGTGTGTAAAATTGTGAGGTACTATGGAAAACAGCAGGGAAGTTCCCCAAAAGATTAAAAATAAAACTACCATATGATCCAGCAATCTCACTTCTAGGTATTTATCCAAAAGAATTGAAATCAGGATCCTGAAGAGATATTAGGTCTCATCTTCACTGTAGTGTTATTCATAATAGGGAAGATGTGGAAACAACCTAGCAAGTGTGTAGATAAAGAAAAGGTGGCATATGCATACAGTGGAATATCATTCAGCCTTGAAAAATAAGGACATTTTGCAATATGCAACAACATGGATGAAACTTGAGCATGTTATGCTAAGGGAAATAAGCCAGTCACAAAGACAAACACTGCATCATTCCACTTACTTGCTGTATCTAAAATAGTCAAATTCATAGAACCAAAGAGTGAAATGTAGTTGACAGAAGATGAGGGGAAGGGGGAAATGAGCACACCTTGGCATAAAGTTTCAGTTAAATAAGAGGAATAAGCTTTAGAAATCAGCTGTACCATACTGAACTTACAGTCAATGACACTGTATTGTGCATTAAGAAATTTGTTGAGGGTAAATTTCATTAATTTTTTAATTAACCCATGTTAATTTTTCTTAACACAATGATATAAGATATAAAAAAATTAAGTGAATAAAATATTTTAGTCCCACTTAGGCTTTAAGATTTCATGTATAGGACACAAAATGGATTCAATTCTCATTGTCCTAACTGCATAGTTATGTTAGCTTTTTGTAACTTTTTTTTCCTGGATAATTAGGTAGAACTAAATCTTTCTTTGCCATTAAGTTACCATTTCAAAGTAAAGAATAAAATTTATCTAGACAATTAAAGTGGACTCCTGGTACATATTACTCTAATTCATAAGTTTATCTCAGAAATACTGAGCACTTACTGTATGTCAGGATTCTGCTACAGGTGCTGAATATAGAGTGGTGAACCCAACAGAAACGCTTCTACCCTCATGGAATTTCCACTCAAAACTAGGAGACTGGCAATTGGCCATACAAACAATTATAATTCCCAACTGTGATTAAGTACTATGAAGGGAGACAGCAGTGACCAATGAGAGAGCAATTAGCACCAGGAAATCTACAAACATTCAGGATGATGGGAGGAAGCCTCTTCATAGGGGTCACCATAAGCTGGGACCTACCTGCATTGTGTCCCAGCAAAGAAGGAGTCTGTTATTCCAGGAAGAATGAGCTGTGGCCCTGCAGGCCTTGAGTTGGGAATCAGCTTGGTATATTTCTGAACTGAGAAGAGGGTTTTAGCACAATGGGAGAGAGAGAGAGGAGAAGACACATGGGAGGTGGGAAGTTGGGGTAGATAGAGACCAAATGATGTAGGCATTTGTAGCTCATGATACAGAGTTGCTTGTTTTTGAAGGACAATGGGAAACTGGGAAAAATACAAATATAAGAGCAGCATGATATAAATTCCTTCTTTGTTTAACTAACAAGTCTAGCTTATAGGAGGTGAGGACTTTGAATAGTGAGGAAGAGGGTGGGAGGGAACACTCCCTATTGAGGAAATAAGTCAGGAAGTATTGGGTTGGCAAAATGGTTCATTCAGGTTTTCTGTAACTGAAAAATCTGAACAAAATTTTTGGCAAAGTCAATTCATCTTTGTCTACTTTCATGATTATGAGTTGGTTGAGGAGCAACAGATAATCATAAACTTGAGGGATTCTGTGTGTTGTTAAAATTACTTATGTTTTATCTATGTTTTATGATTTTTCTTATGTTTAGAACCTGTATAAAGTCTTATTTCTTATTTCAATTTGTCTGAAAATTTAAGATCATAATACCATAACTATGGCCTTCATCATGTCATCCAATACAATTTTATTAAACACAAGCTATGTGATAAGAATTATGCATCACTATAGACATCTACAACTGTCATCCTGTCCCACCCTGTCTCTCTCATGCCCGTTGTCTTTTTTTGCCTTTTTGGATCACTAAACTGTAGAATCACTACTCACTCTTTTTACCATCTTATTCTTCTTACACTTAAACAAAAAATCTATCACTTCTTTATATCTCTTATCAAATGACAACTTTAATTCAGCTCCAGAGAGATTGGTAATGCTGATACAGGTAGCTTGAGCTAGTATTACAGAAAGGAATAAACTTCATCTCATGCCTTCATTATTAGAGCTCAGACTATCTAAATTTGGTGGTACTACTGTAAATTATGTTATTTTGACAAAAATAAGACTGGAAAATAATTCTCAAAACTAGAGAAAAGATCAGCATCTTATTTTCTATCTATACCTATTGGAAAAGACCTCAATGCTAGGAAAGATTGAGGACAGAAGAAGAAGGGGATGACAGAGGATGAGATGGTTGGATGGCATCACCAACTCAATGGACAGTAATTTGAGCAAACTCCAGGAGATGGTGAAGGACAAGGAAGCCTGGTGTGTTGAGTTCATTGGGTCGCAAAGAGTCGCAAAGTGAAAGAACAATAACAAACTATACATTTAACTGTATTTCTGTATCAACCTATTTATCTGGAAAACATACACATTTAAAGAAAATATCAGCCCAATGTAATTCTGGTTCAAAATTAGGAAAGGTGTACTGCAAGGCTGTATATTGTCATCCTGCTTATTTAACTTATATGCAGAGTACATCATGCAAAATGCTGAACTAGATGAAGCACAAGCTGGAAACAAGATTGCCAGGAGAAATATCAATAACCTCAGATATGTAGATGACACCATGCTTATGGCAGAGAGTGAAGAAGAACTGAAGAGCTTCTTGATGAAGGTTAAACAGGAGCGTGAAAGAGCTGGCTTAAAAGTCAACATTCAAAAAAAGATCATGGCATCTGTTCCCATCACTTCATAGCTATATATGGGGAAACAATGGAAAGAGTGACAGACTATATTTTCTTGGGCCCCAAAATCATCGCGGATGGTGACTGCAGCCAAGAAATTAAAAGATGTTTGCTCCTTGGAAGAAAAGCTATGACCAACCTAGACAGCATATTAAAAAACAGAGACATTACTTCATCAACAAAGGTCTGTGTAGTCAAAGCTATGATTTTTCCAGTAGTCATGTATGGATGTGAAAGTTGGACCATAAAGAAGGCTGAGCACTGAAGAACTAATGCTTTGAGAGTCCCTTGGACTGCAAGGAGATCAAATCAGTTAATCCTAAAGGAAATCAATCCTGAATATTCATTGGAGGGACTGTTGCTGAGACCGATGCTTCAATAGTTTGGCCACCTGATGCGAAGAGCCAACTCATTGGAAAAGATCCTAACGCTGGGAAAGATTGAAGGCAGGAGGAGAAGGGGATGACAGAGGATGAGATGGTTGGATGGTATCACCCACTCAATGGACATGAGTTTGAGCAAGTTCTGAGAGACAGTGAAGGACAGGGAAGCCTGGCATGCTGCAGTCCATGGGGTGGCAAAGAGTCAGACATGACTGAGCAAATGAATAATAACAAATGTAATTCTTAAAATGAGCAACTAAAATCCATAAAATTGGAGAGCAGTTTTGCATACTTAATAGTTTAATTAGGTATTTAAGCTAATTGCCATTTCTTCTCTCTTTTTGGAGATGAATGCTCAAATGTCTAGCTTACTTTTTTTTTTTTTGGCTATTGCCACAAATTGTACTAGCTCTCATTAGAGCTACATCTTTTGTCCATTTACAATGCACACTTTAGTCACTCTTAAAAATGCCTTTCTTTGGTTATTGTTCATACTCTTCTTAATGATGACTTCTCTGCTGCTTCTCGAAAGAAACACACTTAGCAAGCATTGTGGAAATGAACTCTATAAGTAAATTCCTGAGTTTCTGAGATGATTTTTCTATGGTTCTTCCTTAGCATTTCTAGATTTTCTGTGTTGTAAGAACTGAAGTTTAATATTTAGTAAGCACATAAATTTCTTGCATAAAATTGCATATTTTTGTAAAAGTTTTTATTGTGTTGAGGAAAATATGCACAGATTAAAGGAATAAACATTGAGAACTTGTGTTTGAAAATTTAGTCCCATATTTTGAAATACTTGTCAGTGTTATGGAAGTACCAATTTCCCACTACAAGTATAAATTAATATATTTTCCTTAATCTAGATGCAAATATGATCAATTGTTTTAGTAAAGCTATATGACAGTCTCACAATAACTTAATGGTTAAATATGTCACTTTCTTGTAGGTGAATTAATCATTGATAATATATGCAGCCATCATGAAGATAGTCTTTCTTCATTGATGAGAAGATGAAAGACGTATTATCCATACATATCAATTTATCAATATTTAACAGTTTGTTTCTGAACATGGTCCTGAGAAAAGAATAATATAATAAACATGTGTTCTTAGTATGCTAGCCAAGTGATTTGAAAAATGTTTCCCCTAGGACATAAAAACAAGGAAATCAAATGAACAATCAGATGAACAATATAGAATTAAAAATCCCTCCTCCATTTTTCCACATGCAACAAATCAGTCATTGGTTTCACAGAAAAAACAATCTTAAGTACTGATTACAAAGTGTATGTATAGAATTGGTTGTCTCATTGATTTCAAAACCTAGGAAAATATTTTTATAAACAAGGGGCTTACATTTGTTTACCTTTCACTTGCTTAAAATTACCAGATGTTGTGAAGTTACTCAGTCATGTATGAGCACCCACTGTATACTGTCCTTTACGATAGATTACAACAATCCTGTCCTTCTAGCCCCTGACTTTTTCAAAGAGATTTGTAGGGCAACACGTATGTTGTTTTCTCTGAAAATGCGGACAAGAAATCAACACACTAGATTCATGTGTGTGAGATCATGGTTCCCTCTATACCTGCAGAATGCATATGAGGGGCTGTTTTCTCTAGTATGCTATAAATGTCAAGACATGCTTGTTTGTTGATGATGTGGTTATAAAAATTCTTAATATTTCCTCTGTCAAATCAAAATCATGGATACTAGTTGCTGGTAACTGGGATCTCGTTAATTAGATTTTTTTTTTACAACAAAGGAAGTCCTTCAGTGTCTTTACCTACCATATTAGCTCAAGATTTGAGGATAACTTGCCCAGTTGACATCTATCAGTTGATGATGTCAACAGGATCAGGTTGAAGAGCTGAATGCTCAAGACCTGTTAGCCTAAAGGTCAGTGATTTCTCAACACTGGCTATGGAATAGAATCACTTGGAAACTTAACTGTCAGGTTGGAAACACAGATTCATTCAGTCGGAACCAAGGGCAGAGGGGAATTGGACACAGGTGTTTTTAAATGTCACAGAGGTGCTCCTCAGTGTCTAGACAAGGTTCAGAAACTAGAGAGTGACTACTTTTTAGACAGAAAGAAAAGAATTGGAAAGTCTTAGTTAGAAGGACTGCAACAGGACATTGTTCTTTCATTGGATTTGAGATTCTTAAATGGTTGGGGGACTAGCAGCATCAGCATCTGGGAACTATTTGGAGATGCAGATTTTCAGGTCCCAGAGTGGACGTACTGAACCAGAAGTTCTGTGCCTGGAGCCCAGAATTCTGTTTTGTTTTTTTTTTTTTTCAGAATTCTGTTTTAAAAAGTCTTTTAGGTGATTCTAATGTAATTTAATGGGCTTCCCTGGCAGCTCAGTGGTAAAGAATTCACCTGCCAATGCAGAGACATGGGTTCGATCCTTGGGTTAGAAAGATCCCTGAAGAAGAAAATGGCACTCTAGTATTCTTGCCTGAGAAATCCCATGGACAGAGGAGCCTGGTGGGCTACAGTCCATTGGGTTGCAAAGAATCGGACACAACTTAGCACCAACAAGGACAAAAAGTTTGAGAACCATTACTTTAGGTAAAGCCTTAGTTAACATAGATATTTGGAGACCAACAGTTAAAGCTCTTCCTATTCATTACCAAGAGTTCCATTAGATAGAAGGTACCCAATCAAGCAATCAATGTACATCTTGTCTACAATAAATAGCTTCATAATTGGAGTAAAGTAGTTGACATAGATGACACTTTATTATTCTAAGAGCCTTCCAAGAATAATGAGTGACATGGCTTCAATTTCCACATCCAAAAGCAAGTGCTCTTCCAAAGACTATTTTGTGAATATTTCTATTCATCTGCTATTATAATCCCTGAAACACAATGGCCTCTCCCTACTTTTCAAGTTATTTCCAAAACAAACCATTTCTCTGTTAGTCAAAATTAGAGCCAGAAAAATGGATTTTCAGGTGATTTCCTTTCGTCTCTGAAGGCCAAAATTGCTATCAAGACAAGAAAACATATTTATACTCTGTTGTGGAATTGAATGTCTTCCAAGGGCCATAAGAATAATTATTCCCCATCACTACTCTCTCTTGACTGTCTCCAAGTATTTTATCTGTTTAAGGAAAACCTCATCTGTCTTCTATCTCTGGCCTAGGAGTTTGTAGTACTCTTTCATTGTTACTGTCAAATTTGGCTTTCTTCATGACATGCCGTTTTTTTCTATTGGATTTCTACTCTCAACTTTGAATTCCTATGCTGTTTATAACTTCTTCCTTTTCCTGTTAGACCTGTTTCTTTTTGATAAGTTATGCCCCTTCACTGTTGTACATCATGAGTCATATCCCTTGACATTTCAATAATATCTCTCTGTTCATGTGTACTTCTTAGGGTTAAAACTGAGATAGAAGTTTGGGCCTCGGATTTTGAATATTCTGATATAGTCATCTGGGTCTAAATACTGAGCAGTTAAATGCCGGAGTTAAAATTCTCTTTCTGTTTCATGGAATCACAGAAATACAGGACTAGAAAGAATTTTGATTTTGGGTAGTTCTGGAAACTGTTTTATGGTTTTTCTTCTCATGTAACAATCATTATGCTACCTAGCAATTACAAAGAAACTTTAAACTTGTTATTTCTGTTTTTGCCCTTCAAAGTACAGTTTAAATATCTTTTCCTTCAGCTGCTAATTATTCCACCAGGAGTACATTGTTGGTGATGTAATATGGAATTTGAAAAACCTGAATTATGTTCATCAATGCAAACAATACCCATCTTTGTTTTTTTCTACATCTACTCTTATTTTCCAGAATCTAGACCCTGAAGCAGAATGATACTATAACCATGTTTTCATGTCTTTCTAAGTCTTGCCTTTGGAGGCAATTTTGTTTTCTTAAGCTTTGGTTCTCAAACTTCAGCAGTGCATCAGAATCACCTGGAAGGCTTATTCAAACACAGATTGCTCCCCAAGCCCAGAATTTCTGATTCAGTAAGTCCGCAGAGGGGCTCAAGAAATTGCCTTTCTAACAAATTTCCAGTTGATGCTGCTGGTGCTGTGGCCACATTTTGGGAACCACAGTTAAGATAATCTTCCTTCACTAGATGAAGAACAAATGATCTAAAAAACATCAAAGTTGCCCTCAATTCCTCAAATAACTACTTTTCATCTCATTTCATTTCTCCCTGTGGTAGCCAGAGTGATCATCTTAAAATATGAACTAACCTGTATAGGACTCTTGAGTTTGGTTGCCCATCTGCCCCAAACTCTTTAGCATCTTTCTGGGGCTATTGAAGTAAAATCCACTCTCCCAACCCTGAGCCCCTTTACATGAATTACAAGGCTCAGCATAAACTACCAGCCTTACTGGTCTCATCTCAGGGCCCACTTTCCTCCCATATTATCTCTTTTTAAAATGTACATCTTATGAGCTAAATACTTTTTTATTTTCCTCATCGCACTGATGAGGGATACAGAGAGAGTAAGCATTAAACCCAAAGTCATATATATCTGAAGTGGTGAGTCAGGATTCTTACTTAGCTCCTTCTGACTCACACAAGCCCAGTATTTTATCCATTCCTTTGACAGAAAATGTTTAGCACTGACATATAAACACTACCATGTGTAAAGTAGATAGCTCATGGGAAGTTGCTGTGTATAACACAGGGAGTTCAGCTTGGTGCTCTGTGATGACCTTGACAAGTGGGATGAGGGGGTGGATGGAGGCTCAAGAGGAAGGGGATATATGTATACATACAGCTGAATCACAATGTACAGGAGAAACTAGCTCAACATTGTAATTGTAAAATGTCCCAATTTCAAAAAAAGAAAAAAGAAAAAAGAAAATACCCTGAATCATGAACCACTTCCCCTTCATGGAAGGGGAGACCTGAAGAAATGGAAGAGTCAGACCACCCATTTTACTCCTAAAGGGCCCAAATGATGGTTGTGACAGGTAGAAATAGGGAAGTCCAGAGGGCATTTGGCAATGGGGAATTTGCTTTTAGAAGGACAGAGCATGCAATAATGGCCAGGAATTCATGATTCTACCACTAACATCTCAGTGCCTCAGTTTCCTCTCCTACAAAATGAGGAGCTGATCTAGAATTAATCCTTTGGATTTCTTCTAGCTTCCTAAAGGAAGCATGTAAACGCAATAGAGGAAGTGAAAGAAAGATATTGGGGCTTAAAAAGTCAGTGAGTGCTCAAGGTATTGAGTCATTAGTCTCCCTGTGATATAAAAGAGGAAAATGAGACAATGATCGAGATTAAAGAAAACTGCCTTTTAAGAAATCACTTAGGTGGAATAATTAATACAGCCATGTGTAGAATGGAGGCTGTCTCCAAATTAATCTAAGAAATCTAAACTAAAATATGTAATGGTCAAAGTCAAGTAGCCTTTATAGGAGAGAGAAGCTTTATAGGAACTTCATAGGAGAGATAAGCTTCAGTTTGTACGATGCGATGTGAAGTGTGTGTGTTCAGTTTGGGTGGTGTAATGTGAAAGTGTTAGGAAATTCTAGCTGCCCTTCAAATATTATAATATTTCTGATCCTCTTAAAATATTGCCTGAGTTTCTACCATTAAAATAAACCCATTTGAATGTAGTTTGTATTGTTAAATAAAAGAAAATGATAGGATTGACTCTTAGCAGTAGGTTTTTAATTGCCTGAATTTGAGTAAATGAATATATGGTTCAGGTAAACTGCTATTTTGGATGTTAACTGAACTGTACCTGTTCAATTAGAGATTAGACTGTGCATATATATGTATTGTATGTAATATAATACACATAATATATGCAATATAATACAAATATAATATATATGCATGTGAATAAAATGTATGTACATGTATTTTGTTATGCATATGATAATCGTGTTTTGATACTACAATAAGACCAACGTTTATCTAATACTTACTGTGAGCCAAATTCCAAATTTAGTTCTGTAGAGATGTTATCTCTTATTCATCACAGTTCATGAGATTGATAGTGATATTTTCTACTTTCATAGGTGATGGAATTGAAGTGCAAAAAAAAGATAAGGAAAAAAAGTTCCTAAGGTCATACGGTTTCTAAATGATCAAGCAGGATTGGAATAGAAGACCATTTGACTCCTAAGATGTATTTGTCATCTTTGTCTATTTTTCTCAGATCCCCAAACTGACCAGAGAAAAAAAGTTTTTAAGCAATGTTTTTCAGGTGTTTTTTGCTTATTTCTCCATTACTCAACACAGTTGGGTACCAGCATATATGGAATGTTCTCTTTTATGAGAACTCAGGTACATGGAAATGTTTTCAATACTTAGTAAGTAGAGGCCACCTCCACTTTTATACTACAACTCCTGATGGTAGAGCCTTGGTGAACACCACAATATTTCTCTTCTTCTGGAGATAAGCAATAGAATCTTTCCTTTCCCAAATGACAGTCATAGAGCTTGGCTAGCCTGGGAGAGAGAGGTCAGCACTTCAAGTTGATATGAGAACCTTCAAGATAATGACCATAACTTTTGCATGTCTTATGCTGTAAATGTGCTTAGTATGGGCACATTGAGTGCATTGATTGAAATATATAATTACCTCAATTCATTGTTGCTACCTGAGAATGGACTATGTTTGTGTCATCTTCCTATCACTTACTTATTTATACAACTCCCTCTAGCTTTCCGTAGATTGACTTATATTGCTTGTGGCTATGCACTATTGATTTGGAAACTTTAGAAAGACTTGGAGAAATATTTTTTTTTTCCTGAAAAAGTAGAAGAGTAATTTGTTTGTTATGGTTTCAGTTATTTCATTTATTTTTCTTGGATCAAGAACGGAAACTTGGAGATTTAAAAATAATGGAAATGTAATTCATCATGCAAATAAACTATTATCCATTTGGTTTAAATGATAGATTTGATCTAATAACACGTTTAAATTTAGATTGCCCCCTTTTCAGGGTTTTGCCATTTATGTTCTTCTCTCTGGAGAACTTCCCTTTGCTACCAACAAGAAAACAGGTCTAGAAAATGATGTGAAGTGAAAGAATTTTACCAGTGTTTGCCTGAAAGAAACAGAACTTTTTTTTTAACAGCTGGAAAAACGATCAAATATACATGAAAGGTAGAGTCATAGAAAGAGACAACATCCACAGAAAATGAAAAGAAAATATGGGCTCACTTGCACCTTCACTGAAACCAGTGTTTCTTGCGAAAGGGTGTTTTGCAATCACAAATTCGGGGGGAAAACTTTCCCTGGCAAGCAGTTACTCTTAGTGTTTGGCAGATTGAATAAAGTTCTTCATAACACTGTCAAATGTCTGCAGCCTCACTCAACTGTCACACACACTGCCCACAAGGCAGTAATTGGCTCTGGTTGACTCCACAAAGTTGCTCTTGTGAGTAAATTAGGACCGAACTAAATTTCTTCTTCCTAGTCCTGTGGGAAACATAGTGAGATACAGTCAAAATGAAGCCAGTCAGAAAGAAGAATTAACTTTCTCATCTTCAGATCTGAAACATTTAGGCAATAATTTTGGTAATATATTTATTACACCCAAGGGGGAAAAATGGCTAAATTCTTACACAGTGGAAATTGCACATTTGCTCAGAACAGAACATCTTTAAGCCACAAATGAAAGCACATCTTCTAGTAGGAATTCCATTGGAATTTTCAGTTGGCAAAAGTGCTTCCAGTTTTGACAAAAGTCACAGCAAATGACGTTCCATTTGGGTCTAACAGAATAGCTAACATTGAAAAGATGTCACAGATCAAAATGAAGTAGGCTTTTCTTGGGTTAGTCTTCATCTCCACAGAAAATTCAGAAATAAGAAAGATATGGGAGTCGCTATTGTTTAAATTGTATATTGATATCCTTGCTGCATTGGGAACCATTGAGAAAAGGATTAAGTTCATTTCAGTTCAGTTAGTCATGTCCGACTCTTTGCGACCCCATGGACTGCAGCATGCCAGGCTTCCTCGTCCTTCACCAGCTCCTGGAGCTTGCTCAAACTCATGCCCATTGAGTTGTTAATGCCATCCAACCATCTCTGTTGTCCTCTTCTCCTCCTGCCTTCAATCCTCCCAAACATCAGGGTCTTTTCCAATGTGTCAGCTCTTCGCATCAGGTGGCCAAAGTATTGGAGCTTCAGCTTCATCATCAGTCCTTCCAATGAGTACTCAGGACATGACTGAGTGGCTGAACTGACTGACTGATTTCCTTTAGGATCGACTGATTTGATCTCCTTGCATTCACTGGAGAAAGGAATGGCAAACCACTTCAGTATGCTTGCCTTGAGAGCCCCATGAACAGTATGAAAAGGCAAGAAGGATTACTCATTCATAAAGGCTAAGAACCTAATTAAGGAGTTAATGGGCTATAGTTTATAGCTGGGATACAAGTTGGGTAGAGATTTTTGTGCGAAGTCTTACTATGAATATCACCTATGGTAACATAAAGGTGTTTGCTCAAATATAAAGATATTTTTCTCTAAGGGACTAAAAGCAATTGCTTCTGTTGGAACGAAAACAGTGATGTTTGGAAAATGTAGTCCAAGTCTATTTCTTTTGTTCTTGTATACTAGAAACTAGTAATTTAAGTCATATATTAATGTGTGCATTATTTTCCTAGGGCTGTGTAGTACAGTAACAAAAACGAAGTTTAAAATCATCAGGTTTGGTTCTTTCTGAGAATAGTAAGGAAGAATCTTCTCCATGCTTTTCTCCTGGTTTCTAGGGGATTGCTGGCAGTCTTTGGCCTGTAGACGCCTCACTCCTTCATCTCCACGTGATGTTCTCTTTCTGTTTCTGTCTCTTCATATCATCTTCCCTCTACGCATGTTTGTCTCTGCAGCCAGATTTCCCCTCTTGATAAGGACACCCATCATATCCGATTAGAGCCTGCCCTAAGGAACTCTTTTTAATTTGATTATTTTTTGCAAGGACCCTCTCTCCTAATATTAGGTCACCTTCTGAGGTGCTGGGGATTAGGACTTCAGCATATCTTTATTCAAGGAACACAATTCAACCCATAACAATGCATTATCAGTAAAGCTCACATTTTTAAAGGAACTTTAAATGATTAAAGGAACTTTAATGATTAAAGGATTTAAAGGATTTAAAGGAACTTTAAATATTTGTAAATGATCCCCCACGTTTTATACAGCTGGAAACATTGGTTTATAGATCTTATGCAGTGAAACAATGCATTGCCTAGCTGATGGAAGCTTTCTGAAAACCTAGGCCCAGGACACCTGACACTTTCTGAAGTTACTTTTGGTATCTGAGACACTGATTACTTTTTAGACAGTAGCACTAAAATTTCATCATAAATTGTGTTTCATAAAGAGAGGAAGCTGTAGAAACTCTATCCAGAGAGAAGGCAAGGTGGGCTGCTCCTTCTCTGATTTGTCTACATTCAAAGGCATCAGGAAAGGGACCTCTTGCTCCCCAGTGCTTCCCTGAATCACATTAATACTATCCAATAACTACTCAACATAAGACTGTTCCTTTTAAAGCTCATATTCAAGCTATCTTTCAGTAGTTTGCTAGCCTCTATGGTCCACGTGCATGTAATATATTAATAACCACCACCAGCTCATAGTAGTTTTTTCCACTCCTTTACTGTCCCTGACACTATAATTACTTTTACTGGAGCTATCTGACCTCTGCACAATTCACTGATTCTTTTGTTCACCCTGTCTTACTTACATACACAGAGACACACATGTATCGGGTTACTTATATACATTTACAGTGATATAACTGCTCAATCATATACATCAACAGTGTGTAGGTCAATACTGGAATGGTAAACTAGAGATATCCTTGGGAAGTTCCCAAATAGCTGATGCTCTTTCTCTTATTCAGTCAGTGGTGGAAAGTCAAAAAAGGTTTCAGATCAAGTTATCCATTGAAATATGTAAATATTAAACTGGAAACAAGACATGGATTAGGAGGTTATTGAAACAGCTGAAAAATAAATAAAGAATACTTAGCCAAAAGCAATGTTAGGAAAACTGCAAAGAAGGATTTTAACTTCTCTAATGATGACTGCAGCCACGAAATTAAAAGACACTTGTTCCTTGGAATAAAAGCTATGACAAACTTAGCATATTCAAAAACAAAGACATCACTTTGCCAACAAAGGTTCATGTAATCAAAGCTATGTATTTTCCAGGAGTCATGTATGGATGTGAGAGTTGGGCCATAAAGAATGCTGAGTGCCAAAGAATTGATGCCTTTGATTTGTGGTGCTGGAGAAGACTCTTGAGAGTCCCCTGGACAGCAAAGACATCAAACCAATCAATCCTAAAGGAAATCAACTCTGAATATTCATTGGAAAGACTGATGCTGAAGCTCCAATACTTTGGCCACTTGATGTGAAGAGTCAGCTCATTGGAAAAGACCCTGATGCTGGGAAAGATTGAAGGCAAGAGGAGAAGAGGGTGGCAGAGGATGAGATAGTTAGATAGCATCACCAACTCAATGGGCATGAATCTGAGAAAATTCTAGGAGACAGTGAAGGACAGGGAAGCCTGGCACTCTGCACTCCATGGAGTCACAAAGAGTCAGACAGGACTTAGTGACTGATCAACAACAACAACAAGCTTCCTTCAAGGTGAAAACCAAACAACACATAAGACCTGGAAGTTAATTGGTTATATTAGGTGAAGGGTAAAGAGTCAAAATCAGCCGAGTCAAAATTGGTTGAAGCAGTAACATACACACACACATGAAGAGAAGGGTCTTGTTTGGGTGACAGAGAAGAGACAATACATCCTATTTTGGACTTTGGGAAATTTAGGCAAACAATGCAGTCTTTCAAGATGGTTGACTTTTATGCCTTTTTGCTAATTTTGTAAAGTAAGTATTTATTTTTCTTGGTCTGGGTCTCTTGATCATTGGTGAATGAACTGGCATAGAAGGCAGCTTGAGTCCAAAGTCTTCCTTCCAAGCATGTTTCAATCCACTCTAAGTAGGCAGCTGCCTGTTATGTCTACCACTAAGTGCCCTCCCACCCTACTCTTATCTCAGGGATTTGATTTTGATACCAAAATAGTTTGCTCATCTACTCTCTTCAACTGTTTAAAAAAGTACCTTGATACTTCTAACCAGCTGATGATTTATAAAAATTCTAACTCCCACTTTCTTACCAGCAAAGTTATAACAGTATTCTTACCCATAAATATGATTCCAAGTATATTATAAAAACAACTGTCCTTATTCAATGAAAAAGACCTTTAGAGGATTATATACTTCAATTCAGTTTCACCAATGCCTGTATTGAAAGAATGTAGTCTTCTGGATCAATTTCCTTTGTTTTAAAGAAAAGTGATGGGAATTTAATCATCACTTATGTAGGCAAAATTTGGAATGGGATGAAAATAAATATATGATTTGACTTTGAGTTATGAGAGGAGAGAAAAATGAAAAAAACTATAACTCTAAAGCTAAAGTTGAATATCTAAAGACAATCACTAGACATCAGACAATTTATCACAATGTGAGAAGTGACATACAGTTGTGGGGGCCAAAGAAAACCCAGTAGCACCAGACAAAGAAAAACCCCTGCCAGCATCATCCAGGTACCTGGAGGAATGTGAGGTCTATTGTGAATATTTGAAAGTCCACATGTTCCCTACTTTGATTTAAATACACTCTAAGCATCAATAATTAGAGATTTATCTTAATATTTATAATTTATGAATTTTCTTATGCCATTGAAATAATCACAATTTCCAACACCCAATTTCTTCCCCCTGCACTGTCACTCACACTACAGCATTCTTGGCCATTCAGTTGCCTTTGTCATTCCTTGGTTTCCTCATTTGCAAGAGTGGGGGCATTACATTTGTCACTTCCCTCTCTCAGACCGCTGGGAAGATTGATGAGATCGTGTGTTGGAAACACGATGCAACATATGCACATCCTTATCTATCTCCACATTGAGGTAAAATGAAGTAAAATGAACACAGCTGGGGCTTAAATTAGAGTAGGATTCAGGGACTGAAACTGTCATTTGTGAAAAGAATACTTCTCCCTTTGAAACAGGTTTTCTCTTCAAGGATCTTGAAAATGAGATGCTGAAATGTTTCCCTTTTCTAATTTATTCTCTGCATGTGGTATGTTGGGGAGGGTGAAATTTTCCTCTACCCTTCTAGTTTCTTCTGGCTGATCTAAGAATTAAAATGACTTGAGATAGATTTGTTGGGGGTGTGTGTAATTCCCTCAGTTCTGTCTCGCTGCAGCAAAAATTTGAAATGGCAGACCAGTGTTACAGCTTGGTTACAGCTCAGTTTTATTTGGCAAGCAAAGGAAAAGACATCCTCCAGGTGTGAGGGTGGGCCAACTCAAAAGAAGAGAGTGGCTCAATTTTGGCTCCTCTTTTTATATGTTTTTTCTCCTCCCCCTGAGCCTGCCCTACATAAATTGTGCTAGCCAGGAGGGCTGTTTGTTTCACCTGAGATTCTCACTCTGGTCCTCAGACCTTCCTTTATTCTATTTTTGCGGGCTTCTCCTTTCTTTTTCTTTTGGCCACCACCACTTTGGACTCCTTTTTCCTATTCTAACTACCTAACAGATTAACAGGAGAAAATCCAACAAAAGTTTAATAACATGTATACATGGGAGAGACCCAAAAAAATGAGTAACACTAAAATGACCAGAACTGTCACCTTAAACACCATCTTAAGCAATCCAGAGGATGTTGGGGATAATGGTTCAGGACTCCAAAGGGGAGGGACGCAATTCACATGAAGATGATAAAAGCAAATGTTTGGTAAACAAACCTTTGGTGAACTATGCAGGGACAATGGGACATAGAGAGGAATTTCAACAAGCAGACTTTGCTAGGCTTGTTCTGTCTACACCCCTAGTTCATACTATAGTCACCTACAGTGACAGCCCTCTTCCTGGAACAGGTCCTCAATATACATTCTTTTAGGCAATTATGGGGAAGTTCAAAATTCCTTCCTGAGTCATTTGGGCCTTATATTGTTTTCAGCTCAAATTAACTCACATGCCAACGAGATATTTTTGTGTGTGCTCAGTTGTGTTTGACACTTTGTGATCCCATGGACTGTAGCCTGCCAGGCTCCTCTGTCCATGGAAATTTCCAGGCAAGAATACTGGAGTGGGTTGTCATTTCCTATTTCAGGGATCTTCCTGACCCAGGGATCGAAGCTCTGTCTCCTCCACTGGCAGGTAGATTCTTTACCACTGTGCTTCCTGGGAAGCCCCCAGAGACATTTGGGGGCAGTAGATTTTGCTTCACTACATATCCTTTTCCCTGGAGTTCATTGTCATCTCACAATTTCCTTGTAGTAAGTAAAGCTTGCATTTTGGGGGGTAACTTAGAAACTTTCTTACTGAAAATGGAAGACTCTTAAAAATAAAAAGTGGCACAAAAGGAACAATAAAATATAGGAGGCAGGCCTCTAAGTTATACACTTTTAGGTAATAGTCACATCCTTGCAGTGGCTTTGCGATATGCAGAGCACAGCACCAACTTAAAAAAAAATAACTTTGAATTTGTATTAATTAAATGTGAAGGGCTGCTGTCATCTTTCTCTATAAAAATTAGCAGAGATAATCATTTAGGTACATTAATTTAACTGTACTTCATATGGTTTTATTCTTGGGATGAAGCAAAAACAAAATAAAAAAACAAAGCAGCTATCACAGAGCTATTAATAAAACAAACAGTAGTTATTGAGAGATGTGACCAAGTGAAAATCAATCCTAGGTAACAAAACAGAAGGCTTCCCTGGTGGCTCAGATGGTAAGTAATCTGCCCACAGCGTCAGAGACCAGGTTCAACCCCTGGGTTGGGAAGATTCCCTGGAGAAGGGAATGGCTACTGGCTTTAATATTCTGGCCTGGAGAATCCCATGGACAGAGGAGGCTGGTGGGCTACAGTCCATGGGTTTGCAAAGACTCAGTACTGAGCAACCAACAGTTTCACTTTCTTTAAGAAAACAAATTTCTAATGACATTTTAGACATGATCCTTGCTTTCAGAAGGAAAGCAACTCAAATATTTCAAAAATCCTTTCCTCTACTAAGAGTTCATGGTTCAATGAATGATTTCACTTTTTGTATGTGTTCTTGTCATTTTCTTTTTGTTTTTTTGAAAACTATTTTCAAAAATCTGAAAATAAAATCACCATCTTTTCTTATTAAAAATGTGGCCAGGTAAACTATGCGAGATAGCATTTTATGAAAAAAGTGGGAAAAGAAGTAGCTTCCGTCATTATGTTCTTCAAAAAGAATAGAGTCCAGGTGTTAAAGTCTGGACTTTTGAAACTGTAGACATATCTAACAATGTCAAAGTAATTTGACATTTTTTAGAGCAGAGAGTAGGAGATGATCCTTCCTGGATCATTAGTGTGAAGGACACGGGTTACAGGAGGGGGTCCCTCTAACCTGTCCTCTTCTATCCCATGTGCAGGGATATCTGTGTGTGTGTGTGTGTGTGTGTGTGTGCGCGCACATGCTAAGCTGCTTCAGTCGTGTCCAACTCTCTATGACCCTATTGGCTGTAGCCCACCTTCTTTTTAGCTAACTAAAAACAGCTGATATTTTATTGAATACTTACTGTGGTCCTCATATTTGTGTATATTATCTTGTTTAATCTTTACAACAATTTCTTTATTTTCCTCTTTTATAAAATTAGGATAATTTTATTCCCTAAGTTCACAGAGCTAAGAAGTATAAGAGCCTGGATTGAATGTTACCTGGCAGAAACCTGTGCCTATCACTGTTATCTTCTGATAAGGAAGAAAGATAGATAGATAGAAAGAAAATTTCTGTAAAAGTAATTTAAAATATGATCAAATAGTGAATGTGCTTTTATTAGTGGATTCCTGACCAATTTTTCACTAGACATCAGGTACTTTGGGTGCATCGGCTGTGTCTTATTTATTTCTGTGGGAAATCCAGTCTCACGCCCAATGACTGTGTGTAGGAAGGATGTCTTAAATAGTTGTCCATAAAGGAGATATTGTTTTCTCCTTGGGGTAGACAACAAAGCTGACTAAGACATTAAGCAGTGTGCCCCTCATCGTGTAGCTAATGAGGAGTAAAGTCAGCGTCATAGCCCAGGACTGCCGTCCGTGGCTTTTCCCACGATACTGCAACTTCCTCTACTCATTTCCTCTCTCTGTTCCCAGAGTTCTAGTTTTATAAAGCTTTTTTTTTTTTTTTTTTAAATTGCTTTTAATCACACCTTAAGCTCTAAAGGCACCTATTAGTTCAATGTATATTAAACTTTAGATTTCAAAAACCATGTAAGTAGGGATTTATTGTTTCTACAGGGTACCAGGAATATTGCTAAAAGAGCATTACTAATGTCATCTCATTTAATCTTCTCAAGTATTCCATGATGTAATAGTGACTGTAGTCTCATTTTATGAAAAGAGAAAATTGAGGCTGTTGTTGTTCAGTTGCTAGGTTGGTTGGATTCTTTGGGACCCCATGGGTTGCAGCAAACCAGGCTCCCCTGTCCCTCACCATCTCCCAGAGTTTGCTCAAATTCATGTCCATTGAATTGACAATGCCATCCAACCATCTCATCCTCTGCTGCACCTTTCTACTCTTGCCCTCAGTATTTCCCAGCACCAGGGTCTTTTCTAATCATATGGACAAAGTATTAGAGCTTCAGCTTCAGCATCAGTCCTTCCAGTGACTATTCAGGGTTGATTTCCTTCGGGTTTGATTGGTTTGATCTCCTTGCTGTCCAAGGGACTCTCAGGAGTCTTCTCCAGCACCACAATTCAAAAGCATCAATTCTTTGGTGCTCAGCTTTCTTTAATGGCCCAACTCTCATATCTGTACATGACTACTAGAAAAACCATAGCATTGATTAGATGGGTCTTTGTAGGCCAAGTAACATCTACGCTTTTGAATATGCTGTTTAGGTTTGTCATAGCTTTTCTTCCAAGGAGCAAGCATCTTTTAATTTGATGACTGCAGTTACTATCCACAATGATTTTGGAGACAAAGAAAATAAAATCTGTTACTGCTTCCACTTTTCCCCCTTCTATTTGTCATGAAGTGATGGGACCAGATGCCATGATCTTTGTTTTTTGAATGCTGAGTTAGGTCATGCAACCAATTCAGGTCAGCCTGACTCTTAAAACCCAAATTCATTCAACTACACTAAAATGGGTGAAAAAGTATAGTATCTCTCAAAGCTTTATTTTAATCTGTACAATGAATGGCTGATATCACTTTCCTTTACTCAAGAGAATCAAGCTTTATTGAGTCCTTTTGTAATTGTAAACTTCAATGTCAGAATACTATTTTCATTGAGATATTTGAATGTGATCAGTACTCATTAATGAGATGACCTGAAAAATGGTAGAAGCTTGTAAAGGGAACAGTGGTCCTTCAGAGAGGGTAGGATTCTTTACTTGGATCCTTTTGTCTTCTGCCAGGAAGTTTAGTGCACTCACGCATCTGGGGACCTGCCAACTCTATCCTAAGTCCCAACCTTCTCATCAGCATCAGCTAATCACTGGGTTCATGGTGCCACCCACCTAGCCTTCCTTTTGCATATCACTGACATTCATCCTTTCAGCAAGAGCCAGTAATTCCATCCCTTTTCTGCCCTTTGCTGAAGCTTCTTCTTATTATTATCTATAGAGGCTTAATACCCACACTTAAAGAGAAGTCAGGGTGTCAGCAGGTGCCACCATTGCTTCTGCTGCTGCTGGCCAAAGGCCTAGGCCAGTGATAATTAGGCTAGAATGAGATTCCTGCCACTTTGGGGAAAGGACTATGTTGGGACACTGGGATGATGGTGACAGATTAAAATTACTGCCAAAACAGAGCGGAATAGCAACATGTTCATTAATGTTCCAAAGAGGATCTGAATTCATGCTTGAAAGATGTAATCTGTAAGGTGAAATTTACACCTGAAAATTTATTTTTAAGGTTGCGTTGCTTCAGAATAAAGAGATGAGATGCCACATATCTGCCAGGTTGTAAAATATTTAGCAATTTTGAACATTTGCTTCCCTGATTTTGGGATGTGGATGGATACTGTGAACCTGTGTGTGTCTGAGGGTCTTAAAGATTAATTCTCAATCCCTGAAGTGAATGTTGAAAGCTTCATGCATCAGACTCCAGGATCTCACATGCTAACCAGTGTCAGAGGGTAGATATAAGGACATACTTCTAGCTCCCTTCTCCTCGTATTGACATAGTACTGGGGTCATGCCCAGGGAGCCCCCAAAAGACCATCTTATCCTTGGAGACTGGCCAGGAATGACCTGCCAGGCTGCTGGGTCTCCTGGCTGGGGAGATGGATTTTGGGCTACTTAGAGGGTGTATGCTGGGGTTTTTCCACTTGCCTAAGCTGGAGGGCTTTCAGGTTAGGGAAGAACTGTCTCTCTTCTCCAGTACTGTATTTGACTATGCACTATGCCCAAACCAACTGGAGTCTCTTGTGTGGTTGGACCCCTTTCAAATCCTTTTTTTTTCCTTTCTGTTTAAAATGAAAAGTGCCTACTGAAAGCAAGCAGTATTATCCTGCCAAATCAAGGTAACTGGGGCTGAATCATCTCCTTTTGCCCCTAACTAGTGTATTAAGGGGGATTTTTCTCTGTCTTAGCTGTTCATCTGCAGAGGATAATTCTATTCACTAGTGCCCCATTCACAGTTAAAAAAAATGTGATGCTTAAGCTGGCCAGGCTTACCCATGTGTGTGTGTGTTAGTCACTCAGTCCTGTCTGATTCTTGTGACCCCAAGGACTGTAGCCCTCCAGGCTGCTCTGTCCATGGAATTCTCCAGTCAAATATACTGGAGAGGGTAGCCATTCCTTTCTCCAGGGGATCTTCCCGACCAAAGAATCAAACCCATGTCTCCTACATTGCAGGCAGATTCTTTACCACCTGAGCCACCAGGAAAGCCCATAGGCTTACCCATATCCACAGCTATTCTAACTTTCTAGCACCAGAAGCCCTTCTCTAGGGAGCCAGTTTGCCAGAGGGAGACTGACTCCAGAGAAATGTTGAGGTCCAACTGCCTTGTAAACCCAGAACATTCAGTGTAACACTAGGAGGTAGGTTCTGCAGTCAGACTGGCTTGTTTAAAATACTTGCCTGGCTGTGTGATTTTGGCCAGCTTTCTTAAAGTCTCTGAGCCTAGTTTGAAAACAGAGATGCTAATTTCTACCTAGTGGACTGTGGAGATAGGAGATGTTGGGCTCTGATGGGTTCCATAGATACGCAGTCGTTGTGACACAGCTCTGGTGGCCAGGGTTCCAGCCAACCAGGTGGGCACTGTCTACATAACTGTTAGTTTTGCCATCAGCAACTTTTACTGCTAACCTGAGTGGACAAGAGGAAATGGGGTCAGCATAATATATTAACCAGAAGGATTTGTTAGGAGCTCATTTAAAAACCTCAGTTATCTCCACTCAACCAATCCAGCACCTTAACCTGGAAACATTTGGGAGAAATTATACTTGCAAAGAGGATACAATGCAGATGGAGATGAAGCCAAATAAATAAGAGTATTTTGACCACTACTAATGTTAGTTATTATGCTTTACACAAACAGGGTTATTGTGGCCTAGGAAATACCTGTTACATATTTATACATCTCTGCCTAACCTCATTTTATGTATAGCTATTGTTTTGGCTCTAGAGTTCATATAAGATGGAAAGATAGGATAATTAAGTCAAACCATATGATCCCAGGGATTTATGATCAGTTTTTCTATTTTGTATTCCTGTTTCTTCTTTAAGCATTTTCATTTTTGCAGTTGTGATAGGTTCATCTTGAGATTTAAATAGAATGAAGAACAGGCAAACTCAAATAGAAAAAAATAAATAAATCCAGGTCATCCAAGCTGAAATCATATTTTGGGTCATCAAACTGAAATGTGTTTGACCTCGTTCTGTTTCTAAAGCTGCAAAATTGAAAATATTACAGTCAAGTCTATAATTTTAAGGAAAAGGAATGAAGCATGATGAAGTACTTTTAAAATTCAAGTAATGCCCACCTTAATTTCCAACTTATAGCACAAAATTGGCACAAACAGGCAGTATAAGGGTTAGTTTCAAGAGTCAAATAACATTATACATGGTATATAGTTCTTTGTTTATCCAGGAAATTCTCTCATGGAGCAGAAAGAACACTTCATTGGGAGTCAGGAAATCTGGATTCTGGTCCCAGAAGGACCTTGGACTAGTTGGATGATTTCCCTTCTTGGAACTTTATATTCCTTATTTGCCACTTGAAGGAGCTGATGATCTTTAGTTCTCCCGTTACTGACACACTAGTGATTTTATTTAATCAATGCAGCTGAGTGATAGTACCTACAATGCTCCTCTGACATCTAGTAGAGGTGAGTAGTTCCAGGATGCAGGAAGAAGAGGAGGAAGAGGGAGGGGATGATGTGGGAGCAGAAGAGAAGCATATGAAGAGGGAGAAGAGAAAGGAAGTTTCCTTCAGATGCCAAGGGGGTAGTACCAGCCCTGCATGAACTTCTGAAATAAGCCCAATTTGCGTTTGTCATCATCATTCACTTTTTCAGTCCTCAGCTCCCATGCTTCTCTCTCCAGATGAACAATGTCTAGCCAACGCTCTTCTCTTCCCATGCTCCCAAGGTCTGCCCTACCCCAGAGGCATCTGCAACCCCAAACACCTTCCCTTTTTGCTCCCAATCTAACCACCCACACATCTGAACTTAGCTACATGTTGGGAGAGAATGATTTAATGTTCAACCTTCCTTCAGATACTCAGTTATATATTTTAAAAGGAGGCTGCCTGCAAGTGCAGTAAGCAAAGTGAAGGACAAAGTGCTAGAGGATGAGGTCAGAGTTCCATGCCACAGTCATCAGGGTCCCCTGGGATTCTCCTTCCCTCGGCCATGCTCCAGAAGCCCCTCCTGCTTTCCTCAGCCTCTTCTCTTCTCTTTTCATCAGAGCACGTGGATGCTAGGAAGCTGACTCTTACCACAATAGCTCCCTTGGGGCACCAGGGCCTCTTTATGAACTGCATCAGGATGTAAACAAACAAACATAGCCAAGAAAATGAATAAATAATCAACAGCTTCCTTGGTGATGACATCAGGAACTGTGACCATGAGAATGGAAAAGGCAGCGTGTGGCTTCTCTTAATCTGACAAACGCTTGGATTGTCGTAACATCAGAATGAGAGCAAGAAGGGCAACCAGTGTTTACCCGAAATGAGGGATAACAAAAGGGATTTCCTGGGTCATCTGCCTCCCCCAGAAAGCCTATTTATTCCCAGCCAGGTATTAAACTTGAGCAACGAACAAGGAACCAGTGTTTTCCCACTTCAGCCTTCCCTGCTCTTCCCATACCTGTTTCACTAGGTGTGGCTCAGGTCAGAGGTTCTGTTACAATCACAATAAGAAGGCATGAAACCCCTGCTCCCTGACTACATTAAAGGGAGGATCAGTCCTCCTGAACTCTCCCAACGAGTGATAAATGCAGCCACAGAGTAGACCTAGAGTCCAAGGATTTACCGGAACACCTGCCTGTGACCCCAGGGACGGAACTCCTAATCTTGATTACACTGGGCTGTTGTGCTCCCTTACTCATGTAGCTAAAAGCCAACAACATAAGGGCTGTATCTCCCCTCTAGAGCCCCAAACCCCTTGTTGCTGCTCCAGAATGCAGTGGATGGTGGAAGACACCTATACCCTCTTGTCTTTGACTGTCCCCAGTGATGTTGTTCTAGAAGGCTTGGTGTGTGTGCTGCCTCGTTTACACAATAGGAGACAGAACACATAATTCATTGTCTAGGTTAGTGCTTTGTAAATATTTCTATATTCTGGAGAAAAAAATGCCCTTGGGAAAACTTCATGTACAATTCTCAGAGTTTTCTGGATGGGCTGAAGATAGGTTTAAAGGACCCTTGATTAAAACCCCTGAGAGAGTAAATCATCCTAGATTCTGATCAGGACAGCCAGTGCTTGAGGTATCAGTTATCTCTGATAGTAGCTTGTATGGTGTTAGAGCAGGTGCGATCTCAAGACATTATAAACATCATATACATTCTATATTGGCTTTCTTTTCCCAGACCCCATACCTCAAGTAAAACCTCTCCTTTGCCCCATGATTCTCTATCCTTTCACTATTTATTTCTTCTTCAACAACAGCTACTACCACCAGATTAAAATGATCTGCAAGAGTTGGGAAGCATGGGTTATGCTATTTTTTAGTCTATTATATATGTGTGTGTGTGTGTGTATAATTTTATATTGGTGTATAGCTGATTAACAGGATTCCCAGGTGCTTCTCATGGTAAAGAACCCACCTGCCAATGCAGGAGACATGAGAGACTCGGGTTCAATCCCTGGAACAAGGAAGATCCCCTGGAGGAGGGCATGGCAACCCACTCCAGTATTCTTGCCTGGAGAACCCCATAGACAGAGCAGTCTGGTGGGCTACAGACCATAGGGTTGCAAAGAGTTGGACACAACTGAAGGGACTCAGCATGCACACACATAGCTGATTAACAGTGGTGTGATAGTTTCAGGTGCTCAGCAAAGCAAGTCAGTCATACATATTCATGTATCCATTCTCCCCCAAACTCCCCTCCCATCCAGTCTTCCACATAACATTGCACCAACTTCCCTGTCTATAAGTAGGTCCTTGTTGGCTATCTATTTTAAATATAGCAGTGTACATATCGAGATATTTTCAAATAATATGCTCAGTATGTTTTCCTTCAAATTGTAAACAACTTTTCAGATGATGTACATCTAAATTTACAGCAGTGATCTGTTTGCTCATCTAAAAAAGTATAGTGAATTATTTTCCTTATATTTCAAGATTTTTTGGGGGTAGTCTTAAGTGTGTTTGTTATACTGCTAGACAATCCTAAGAATATCTCAGTCAGGGGAAGGGAATTAAAAAGCACATCAGTATCGATGTATGTTTATTTGATTTCATCATCAGCATTAGTTATTACCTCCATATTTCTGATTGGAATACATAATCTCAAGTTCCATTAAATCTTATTGTTCTAGACCCAGCAGGCTCTTGTATCAGCTAATTAACACAAAAGTTACTGTTTCCAATTTTGGAATACCAATGAGTTGTCAGAACACGACCCTGACTGTGCTGCTAGGTTGGGAAAGACACAGCATAAACAGTGTCTTCTGCCCTATGAGAAGGTGGATGGGGCTGTTTCTGATCATGTCTCTACATTTATAGAGTTGACTGAAGATCAAGAGGAGCGTTCCAAACACACTATCTAAGACTAGAGAATATAGTGGTGAGTGCACATTCAGTCTCTAAGATTCTCTCGAAGATGGTGGCTCAGCATCGCGTCTCAGCTAATGGTTTGGTCAGGTATAGTGATTGTATACCTACTGTTCATGGTATTTTTTGGGGCTCCAAAATTACTGCAGATGCTGACTGCAGTAATGAAATTAAAAGACACTTTCTCCTTGGAAGAAAAGCTATGACCAACCTAGACAGCATATTAAAAAGCAGAGACATCACTTTGCCAACAAAGGTCTGCCTAGTCAAAGGTATGGTTTTTCCAATAGTCATGTATGGATGATAGAGTTGAACTATAAAGAAAGTTGAGTGCTGAAGAATTGATGCTTTTGAACTGTGGTGTTGGAGAAGACTCCTGAGAGTCCCTTGGACTGCAAGGAGATCCAACCAGTCCATCTAAAGGAAATCAGTCCTGAATGTTCATTGGAAGGACTGATGCTGAAGCTGAAACTCCAATACTTTGGCTTCCTGATGCACTGGTTCTGACTCACTGGAAAAGACTTTGATGCTGGGAAAGATTGAAGGCAGGAGGAGAAGAGAATAACAGAAGATGAGATGGTTAAATGGCATCATCAACGTGATGGACATGAGTTTGAGTAAGCTCTGGGAGTTTGTGAGGGACTGGGAAGCCTGGCGTGCTGCAGTCCATGGGGTCGCAAAGAGTCGGACACGACTGAGCAACTGAACTGAACTGAACTGTTCAGTGTGCTGGTGGCTTAACACAGTTGATAGGAAAGCACATTTACTCTTTAAGAAGTTAACTCTGAAACTGCAGACAACAAACTATGGTATTGTTATACAAGGTCAGTCAGTCAGTTCAGTCACTCAGTCGTGTCCAACTCTTTGCGACCCCATGAATCGCAGCATGCCAGGCCTCCCTGTCCATCACAAACTCCCGGAGTTTACTCAAACTCATGCCCATCGGTTATACAAGGTAGCATGTGGTAAATGCCAGAAAAGGATATAGATTGATTTCTATTGCAGGACAGAAAAGGGGCAGAAGGATTGAAGATTACTTCTAACTGGAGATAAATTAGAGACTGTGTGACATGGGAGAAACCATTGGATTGAACCTTGAGAATACGGAGTATTTGAATAAGCTATGGTTGAGAAAAGTGACCCTTAGTGCCCGAGCAATGGTATAATACTAGGAGCCACAGAACTCTCTAGCACAGTGCTCATCTATTTGCCATAAATTGCAAGTCATTTCTGCTGTCCTATCTCTGCCTAAGTCATCTTTTCCCAAAGACTGGCCCTGGCTTGGTAATGGCAACAGAGACCAAGGGGAATTCTTCATTAATGCAGTCTGATGCTTCTAACTACTTTGCTGATAAATGCTGGAAAGAAGCAGATTAATGAAGGCTCTACAGTATCACAGAGGCTTAGCTAAGAATACAAATCAGTGTAACAGCCAGTTTTGGAGGAAATTTTTGAAAATCTGCAGTTAAATAGGGAAGTTGACCACAACTAAAGTTCTGTCTTTCAGATGCTGGAAGAAAGCAAATAATGATTGAACTTGTCAGATAGAGATGACAGATGCTCTGAAGGATTACTCTGTGATAGTTGGGAGAAAAAAAGCAAATTTTCTTCAGCTGTAACTGATGTATAAAGGAGATGTCACAGTAATAGCTTATATGTCAAACAAAATTGGCATGTTTGGGGAATTTGGTTTCCAAAGATGACTTTGAACATAGGAAGAAACAGAAATAGCCTCTGAAGGGACAATAAATTGAAATTGAAAGCAGATTTTTGCTCTGCCTTCATCGTTTGAAAATTCAATATACCCTCTTACTAAATCTGCTTGTGCTTTTACCCTTTTATTAAGCCAAATTTCTTTGTAAATATATTCCAAGTGCACTTACACATATATGTAAAACTTTACATGCATTCATAAATGTAATTACTACACAACTGCTTTTTCAAGTGAAATCCTTTATTTTTTTTTTCTTTTTGTGTTAACTCCATCACCACCTGGCCTCACTTCCAACCATACAATCCTTTACTCAAAGTAAGCACAGAGTATGTGTTGTTCCATATTCTCTGCAAGCTCATGTAGTCATATGGTTCCAAATTGGGAAAGGAGTAGTACGTCAAGGCTGTATATTGTCACCCTGCTTATTTAACTTATATGCAGAGTACATCATGAGAAACGCTGGGCTGGAAGAAGCACAAGCTGGAATCAAGATTGCCAGGAGAAATATCAATAACCTCAGATATGCAGATAATACCACTCTTATGGCAGAAAGTGAAGAAGAACTAAAGAGAGCCTCTTGATGAAAGTGAAAGAAGAGAGAGAAAAAATTGGCTTAAGATTCAACATTCGGAAAACTAAGATCATGGTATCTGGTCCCATCACTTCATGGCAAATAGATGGTGAAATAATGGAAACAGTGAAAGACTTAATTTTGGGGGGCTCCAAAATCACTGCAGATGGTGACTGCAGCCATGAAATTAAAAGACACTTGCTCCTTGGAAGAAATGCTATGACCAACCTAGACAGCATATTAAAAAGCAGAGACATCACTTTGCCAACAAAGGTAGGCCTGGTCAAGGCTATGGTTTTTCCAGTAGTCATGTATGGATGTGAGAGTTGGACTATAAAGAAAGCTGAGCGCAGAAGAATTGATGCTTTTGAACTGTGGTATTGGAGAAGACTCTTGAGAGTCCCTTGGATTGCAAGGAGATCCAATCAGTACATCCTAAAGGAAATCAGTACTGAACATTCATTGGAAGGACTGATGCTGAAGCTGAAACTCCACTACTTTGGCCACCTGATGTGAAGAGCTGACTCACTGGAAAAGACTTTGATGCTGGGAAAGATTGAAGGCAGGAGAAGGGGTCGACAGAGGATGAGATCATCGGATGACCTCACCGACTCAATGAACATGAGTTTGAGTAAGTTCCGGGAGTTTGTGATGGACAGGGAAGCCTGGTGTGCTGCAGTCCATGGGGTTGCAAAGAGTTGGACATGCCTGAGAAACTGAACTGAGCTGAGGTAATCATAATTTGCATATACAAGCATATAATTTTCATATACAAGTATAGGGAATTTTGCATTGCTTTGTTTTATACAAAAACTAGCAAAATACTAGTCATACTTCTTTATCTTGTTTTTCTACTCATTTTTTTGTAGAAGTCACTCCAAGTCAAATGGTTGACTTCTCAACCATTCTTTTAATGATTGCATTATGTTTCACGGTGTGGATATATAATTCAAGGTTATTATACTTTGCTTTATTCTTGGGGGAGATAGTTTTTAAATGCTAACAAAATGATTACCTTTGTAAATACCTCCAAAATTAGTTTTAATATTTAGATGGCATTAAAATAATCAATCCAGTTGACAACAAGGCAGACTTATATAAGCATGTTTTCACATCAGCCATCAATACCAAGAAGCTAATTAGACTTGGGCACATTGCAAGGAGAAACTAGAGATTTCTGCTGCTCATAGTGTACCTCCTGTTTGTCCCCCAGCAGTAATTAAAGCCTTCACCTTCACCATCTGGGCAGGGGAACAGGTAGGTAAAGACTAATATTTCAGTTATCATTAGAAATGAAATTAGTCTGGGCTGGTTTCCATTGCATACCCATTCAAAAACAAAATTCTGCCTACTTGGGATTATTCTTTTATATGGACAATGCTTGCCTTCAGTCAGATTCTATCTACATTCTGTCTCCTTCATCCCTCCTTCCATATTATACAAGGTTCAAAACCCTTTCTTGCTCTCTGCTTCTATGCTTTTCATATCTATCTGGCTCAATTATTTTTCCTGAGTGATCTAATCTTCCTTCTTTGTACCATGCTTCCCATATGTTCCCTAAGCCCTTATCTCAATAAGATCTCTGGCTCCTCCTCCCCACCACAAAAATCACTCTCCTGTTTGTTAAGCACTGATTAAGTTTGAATTGTAGGAATTGCTATTGGCTTGCTTTTCTCGTTTGTGAGTTTACCCAACCCCTGAGTGCCCTGTGTTTGTCTCACTCATCTTTGTGGGCCCAGAGCCAGCACAGTTCATGGAGCGTTCTGTGCAGCCGATACTCTGGAGACATTTGCTGGACTGACTTTGTTGCGTTGAGAATCGGGGCCCTGCCATCTTGGCTCACAGTTAGTCGCTTGTCCCCTGTTCCCTCCACACAGACTTTAGTCCCCAGCTCCCATGAAACGTCTCCTACCTCTGTTTCCTCCTTGCCCTCTCTCTCTCCATTCACTTCCTTTTAGCACCTTATTATTTCCCTTTTGTACTGTTGTACACTTACTCTAAATAGCAATCATGCTTCCTCTCTCTCTTCAATTATGTATATTAAATGAAAACTTGCCAAACCTTAGCTCTGACTTTAGCACTCCCCTGGTGAAAAACCTTCAGTGCTTTCAGTCAATCGTATAAAACCTAACTTCTCAGCCTGGCTTTCAAATATCCTCCATGTGGTGGTAACCAAATGTATGTCCAGGCTTATTTGTACTACCCTACACCCTTTTGTCCTATACTGAATGTTGTATATTTTCATTTTCTGTATGCAGATTTTGGCTGCTTAATGTTGCCTTGTTCATTTTTCCTTTTTGCACCTTAAAGATGGACTCATCTTTATTGTTGATTAATTAGCCATTCTGGTGACTTTGAAGATTACTATCAGATCTCACAAGACTTGTCTTGATTTCTTATATGCAAATATCACCCTCATCACTAAGTCTATTGCTTTTTGTTTATGCCACTCTTATGGTTCCTTTTATTTGATATATATATAGTATTTTTATTTGTTACATTAAATGACATTATATCATATATATTATTTGTAATATATAGTTATACATACTACATGTTTTTAATAGATAATCATTTATATAAACATATAAACATACACAGATACATGAGATGGTGAAGGACAGAAAAGCCTAGTATGATATAGTCCATGGGGTCTCAAAGAGTCGGACACAACTGAGTGACTGAACAACTTCAATGTATTTGTGGTTCTTTTTATTATACATATATTTAATTACTAGATTGTAAACCTTTGAGAGACCATGGTTTGTTGATGTTTGTTTCTGGCATTATATGCTTCAAATAGGTTTCTTGACCATAATAAACATTTTAAAGAACAGTTCAAAATCCCCAATAACTTGGGCCAGTTTTAGCAAAATTTAATAGAAGAAAATTAAAGTCATATCTTTGTGACTAAAAGTCTAATATCCTTAAATGTTTTTTTCTAAGACTTTTCTAAATTTAAACAAGTCATCTTTACCTGTATATTTTAAGTAATTCTCCTGGATATCAAATACTATTTCAATGAGTTATTCTCTATTAACCAATACCTTGGTGCAATAAAGAATGGGAATACTTTTGGCATATTCCAAACTTTTCAAGATACTCTAACCCATATGGCACTTCCATCATTGAAAAATGAGATGTGATATTTACATTTACAGAGCACAGAAATGCCAGACCAAGGCATTTCTCTCCATTTTTTAAGCTTGTTCCTTCTCAAATTTAAGTAAAAACTAGCTGCATTTTGACCAAAGTAAAAAACATGTGCTATATGTTTCTTTGTTATGTACAATTATTGCTTTATTAGGATAACTTTTTTTAAAGCAAATAATTCATTCAAATAAATGAATTTTTTATTTCCTCCAGACAAATTTGTATAAAGGAAGAAATCTGCCAGCCAAAATGAATCAAAGGACAGGAAGAATCTCTCAATATTACAACATTGGAGGAGGACTTGTACATTGTAATAATAATAGGTGAATATGTGCATGAATGCATGTGTGTATATATACACTATCTATATAGTTATGTGTTACATACATATACACACACACATATATTTGTGTTGCTCAGTTGCTTCAGTTGTGTCCGACTCTTTGTGACCCTATGGACTATAACCTGTCAGGCTTCTCTGTCCATGGAATTCTCCAGGCAAGAATACTGGAGTATTCTTGCCATGCCCTCCTCCAGGGGATCTTCCCAAAACCAGGGATTGAAGCTGTGTCTCCCGCATTGCAAGCAGATTCTTTATCCACTGAGTCAAGAGTAAGCCCATACATATACATACATCCAATCAATTTTTTGCCAACATTTATTACATAAAATTGTACTACAGATACTTTTTTTGTTTCTATATGTTAATTTTTTGTTCATGTTAGGCAGTGCCTTTGAAAAATAAAAACCAAAATAAATAAAAACAAGAAATTATACCAGTTGGTATGTTATTCTTCTCTTAAATTCCTGATGGGTCTGGATCTGAGCCACAGTCAACATGGGCATCATTGCACAGAGAATATGATGAGACATGCCTATGGAATCTTAAGTCCTAGAGCTTTCACTCTTACCCTTACAAGGGAAATTTTGGCAATTATTAAGAATCTCATAGATACAAGAATAAGAAATAGTATTGAATCTTGATTGATGACTCTTTCTCAAACCTTAAAATACAAATCAAAGTGTGATTACCTCCTGTCATAGGAAAAATGATTCAAACATGAGCTGTGTATTGCAAAACCCATGGACAGAGGAACCTGGCTGGCTATAGTCCATGGGATTGCAAAGGGTCAGACACAATTTGGTGACTAAACCACCACCACCATTACCAAGGAAAGGAAATAATGCAATTTACCTAGATAGTTATATTCTTTAAAATTGATTAAAGGGTTTTAGAAAGAAGTTTATTGAGGGACCAGAATTTAGCCTGGCACTAGGGTTTCTCCTGGATCAGAAGGCAAGGGCCTTTCTTCTCACTGCTTAGTATGATTTATTTTGTCTTTCATGGACTTCTGTCCTATTTTGACCACAATCTAAACAAGTAAGCTATCAAACAGATGAATACAAACCCCCCTGAACATCATGTACATGAAAAAAATCAGCAAAATCTATGATAGCCATACTAAACTTTTGAAATATGGCTATCATATAAGTGTACCAGTATCCAATCATCAGAATATATATTACCAGACAAAAACCCTAAATTCAAATGAAGCTGTAGAACAAGATTAAAACTAATATCAAATGCATATTTGATATTAAATTAGTATCAAATACATTAATATCTAATACAAGTCATTACATTTTAAAGTCACATTTAGTCACATGTTTCAGAATATATTTTTGTGCAGTATTGGGTTTAGTGAGGGCTTCCATGGTGGCTCAGAGGGTAAAGAATCTACCTGTGATATAGGAGACCCAGGTTTGATCCCTGGGGTGGGAAGATGCCCTGGAGAAGGGAATGGCAACCCACTCCAGTATTTTTGCCTGGAGAATTCCATGGACAGAGGAGCCTGGCGGGCTACAGTCAATGGGGTCACAAAGAGTTGGACACAACTGAACAACTAACAGACATTTCTTGGATTTATTGAGAGTATCCATGATTTTTAATAGCTTTTTGTTCAAATATTTTTCTTGGAAAATGATTGCAGTTTTGATTTGCATCGATCTAGAATTCTGGAATATTTTTGATCAATGTGTATTTTAATTGGTGATATATTTTGGGACTTTGCCACGACTATCTTCCTGGCCATGTTTCTGTGGACTCTGAATTAGGAATGACTGCAGGTTCAGGCTTGGATCTATTCTTAGTGGGCTTCCCTGGTGGCTCAGATGGTTAAAAAAAAAAAAAAAAATCTGTCTGCAATGCAGGAGACCTGGGTTTGAGCCCTGGATTAAGAAGATCCCCTGAAGAAGGGAATGACTACCCACTCCAGTATTCTTGCCTGGAGAATTCCATGGACAGAGCAGCCTGGTGGGTTACAGTCCATGGAGTCACAAAGAGTCAGACACCACTGAGTGACTAACGTGGACTCTGTCCTTAGTGGTTGTAGGGTTTCAGGTCTTATGTTGCTCCTCTGCATATATGAACATCTCATGCTCATTCACTAAGTTGTGTCCAACTTTTAGTGACCCCCATGGACTGTAGTCTGCCAGTCTCCTCTGTCTATGGGGTTTCCCAGGCAAGAATACTGGAGTGGGTTGCCATTTCCTTCTCCAGGAAAGGGGATCAAACCCGTGTCTCCTTCATTGGCAAGTAGATTCTTTACCACCGAGCCCCCAGGGAAGCCTTTATGAAAACAGTTCAACCTGGATGTCCTTCTCCACTCCTAACCTTATGAGTGAACATATCTTACCTTCTATGTGTCACTTAGAAGGCACTTTCCAGACCCCACTTGAGGATTAATCTCCATTCTCATCATGTTAGGCTTAGAACCCTGTTATTGGCTTGCTAATCTTTCTCAAATGTGGGTTTACGGCAGGGAACAGAGTCTCATCCTCAGACAGACATAGTCCCATATGAAAAGCATTACTCGAGATGGGCTTGGTTCTAGCTCAGAGCTCTTCTACACTGCATGGACCCTGGAGGATGGGAGCCCATCCATGATCAGGAAGCCCCACCAGCTGGAAATTAGGTTCCTCTGCTGGGTGTTAGCATGGTACAATATTTCCCCAAATCTGTGACCCTGGGAATGTTTACAGTGTGATGCCCCCTCCCTTTCCCCGCTTCCACTGCTCAATACATATTTATGAGGAATTTTCTTTATTTAAATTTGATTTTTGCTACATTTGGCCACCAGGCTTGTAAGTAATGGAAGTTTGTATTTTCTAGATGCTTATCAACTGCAGAGTATCAGTACTTCACATTAAAAGAAAAATAGGTGTAGTTTTGGCTGCTCTGGGTCTTCATTGCTGTGCGTAGGCTTTCTCAACTTGCAGTGAACAGGGGATACTCTCTATTGCAGTGGGTAGGCTTCTCCTTGCAGTGGCTTCTCTCGCTGTGAAGTACAAGCTCTAGGGTATGCAGACTTCAGTATTTGCAGCTCACGGGCTCCAGAGTGCAGGCTCAGTAGTTGTAGCACAGGCTTAGTGGCCCCGTGGCATGTGGGATCTTCCCCCACCAGGGATCGAACTGGTGTTCCCTGCATCTCACAGTGGAATCCCAACCACTGGGCCACCAGGGAAGCTCAATACTTCAGATCAATAGAAGTGTCACTCCTGAAAATTTAGGCTGAGTCTCATTTACTCTTTGCTATTTTGATTCTTTAAAATCTTTACACTACAAGGGAACACTTTTTAAAAATCTGCATCAAATCCAATTTTCTTGAGACAATTCACAAATTAGTGTTTGTTTCAAATTTTACATCATAATGACATATTCATGAACAAAACAACTCCTAAACACAAGTCTCACTCCCTCTGGCTAATAAACTATAATCACCTTCGTTTCTAAACAGGGGCTCTTTATTTTCCCTCTGACCTTGGGCTGCTTCTGAGGCCATTTTACTGTTTTCAACACTCTCTCTCAATGTCAGCTTATCCTTAGGTGCTAATTAAAATGGCAGGTTTTAAATTGATCATTAGCACGTTTTGGCTACTGCTCTGCATGCAGAAGTCCCTCAAGTGATTCTTCGTTCCTCCCAGTATAATCCCTCTTTCTCCAGACATTTTCTCCACTTCCTTTCTCCAGTAGTTCCAACTGCTTCTTAAAGAGAAAGTAGATAGCCTAGCATGTCTACCCCAGCTGTTCCTCATTTATTTCTCAGGCCTGTCCCCTCTAAGTGATAGAGGCAGATTTTTTTTTTCTTTTGGTAATGGGCCATCCTTTTATTTATTCTCAGTATTTTGGAAAAAATAAAACAAAGCTTTGTTAAACAGTTTTCATACATTCCTCTTTCAAACTGTCTTAGTATCCAAGTAGACAGCTTGAAAGTGAAAGTGAAGTTGTTCAGTCGTGTCTGACTTTGCGACCCCGTGGACTGTAGCCTGCCAGGCTCCTCTGTCCATGGGATTTTCCAGGCAAGAATACTGGAGCAGGTTGCTGTTTACATATGGATATACTTTTTTTTAAAAATTATTTACATTGTTTTTTGTGATAAGAATACTTGAGATCTGCCCTTTTAAAATTTCTAAGTGGGAATGATGGGGTTATTGTAGTTGTATTTACCCTTCCTTTGTTTATCCCACCAAGGCAGAATGGACTTTAAGGGAGAAACAGTCTTGGACCATGTGATGTTCTGGTTCAGCTGTGCTGACCAGCAGGTGAAGACACGCTGATCCCCCTTCTCCCTCTGGGATATGGCAGGATTTGGACGGGGATGACCTGACCCCTCCCCCATGCTGGATAATGACGCGCCTGCCTCCCAGTGCTTCACCAGGACCGGAGGCCTCCTTAATGCCCGATCCAAGGCCAGGTGAAGTTTCTGCAACAGCCGCTGCTCCTCCGCCAGCTTTCCCGGAGTTCGTAGAGCCGCCATTTGGGCAGGCTCCGATCCCGGTGACAGAAGCCTCTGGCCAACACTTCCAGGATCCCGCTCCACCCTAACCGCCCAAGCTATACCCGCCTCTCCCGAGCGAAGAAGGCATACCACACTGACCCGGAAGACGCTGAGTGGACCACCCAGAAGGACCCCACCGACCCACGGGGAACCAAGATCATTCTGAAGAGGAAGAAGAGAAGGAGATCCCGGACGAGCCCTCTACAGGATGGAGCTGGGTAAACGACTCCTGCTGCTCGGCCTCTTCAACGCAATCCTGAACCTGACCAGTGTTCCTGCACAGGACAACGTCTTCATCTCGTGGGCACATTCTTACGTGAACTTCCACAACTCCTCCAACTGTTGGGTATGTGGGGCCATGCCCCTGTCAGTAATGGACGGACTCCCCTTGTGGGTATCGCCACTCCGTTATGGGGACTTTATACCACTGTGTTCCTTCTTAGAGCAACAGAAAGGAACTTTTCTCTCTCTCACCAACCATAACCTTTCTTTGCTCTCCTGGTGTAAGAAGAAGCCATCAATGGGCCAGGGACATAGGGTTACATTTAACATGAACACCAGCCTTATGGAGATAACAAAGGCTTATACCTCATATATGAAAATTAAAGAGGAAAAGGGCTCCCTTAACAAAAGGGGGACAGGCCTCCCGGTACCTTGAGCAATACTACCAGGTCTGGGATGAATATTTCTGGATGACTCCTGAGAAAGGACAGTTGATTACCCCTGCTACTATTTGCTGGGAACAAAAAGAACAGAAACTTGTATTTGGAGACCACCCCCTAGACCCAAAAGAATTAAAATATATGGGTTATTTGCCCCCTGAACAATGTAAACAAATCTTGGAAGTTACCTATCACCCCAATCAGTCTGTTCAGTGGCCCGGTTCCGACTGGAAATATAATCCTGGAATCCGCTGGGTAGCCCCCAATGGGACCCAGTGGCTCTGTGGGCTTAATTTATGGCCATGGTTACCAGTTGGCTGGGTGGGGCATTGCACATTAGGATTTGCTTTCGCCCATGGCAGTATTAAGCCTAGCCTATACCAGCCTCCAGTAAACCTGCCTTATCTGCATGCAAGATGGACACGATCTGTGTTCGAATGGTATGACTATCTTGCTGCCTTGTTTATACCCTCTGTAGGGACAACGGATATCATGGTTAAGGTAGAGGCCTTAACTAATTTCATTAAACAGGCCCTCTTAGACAGTACTAAAGCCACTCAAGCTTTGAACGAAGAACAGATTCAGATGAGGAAGGCAGTAATTCAAAATAGGATGGCATTAGACATACTCACAGCAGCCCAAGGAGGGACTTTGGCGAATGGCGTGTACATCCCTGACCTGTCTGAAGATGTATCTGCTGCCTTGGAGGATATGCAAAATCAAGTGAAAGCCATGTCTAATGAATTGTTGTTATAGTAATCTCGATCATACTGCTCTGTGGACCTTGCTTCCTACAATGCCTTGTGAATTTTGTAACCCAGAGGTTGATAGCATTCTCTCATGTGGGTGGCAGGAGGGCTAAGGTACAATATATCTCAATAAATGATGCTCGTTATGGAAACTAAGAGCATCAAGAGCGGGGAATGAAGAAGGAATTCATAGGGCCTGGACTCCATCTCAGGCCTGTCTGTGCTGATCGTGCGCGGCCACCTCTCCAGTGGACTCTGAACTCTGTGCTTAGCGCCTGTGGGAATGACAATGGAAGGATAAGACCCCCCTCTGGGCAGGGGAATCTTGAAGAACAGACACTAATCACCCCTGCCTCCGGACACTATCTATCAGAATGTAAGCACAGGCTTATCAGTTATTAACTATTTGGAATGTAACTGCGGGCTTATTGATTATTGACTGTTTGAACACATAACACGTGAATGATGGGGTTATTGTAGTTGTATTTACCCTTCCTTTGTTTATGTAAGTCTCAAGGGAATTGGGGTAGTGGGTTTGGACACATGGGGTATAAAAGATTTTCACAAATGCTGGTCGGGGCCCTTGGCTAAGAGGAGACTCTGCCTTGGGCCCACCGGTGTAATAAACTGCACTCCACTAAAAAAATAAATAAATAAATAAATAAATAAATAAATAAAATTTCTAAGTGGATAATACAGTATTGCTAATATAAGCACTATGTTTTACAGAAGGTCTCTGGGTCTTATTCATCTTGAATAACTAAAATTTGATAGTCGTTGAACAGAAAGCCTTATTTCTTTGACACCCAGGCCTTCGCAGCCACTATTCTACTCTCGGCTTCCATGAGTTGGACTGTTTTAGATAACCTGTGTACATTGAAACCATGCAATATTTGTCCTTCTGTTTCTGGCACATCTCACGTCATATAATGTCTTCCAGGTTCATACACGCTGTTACAAATGGTAACGTTTCCTTCTTTTATTTTTTCATTAAAGTATAGTTGGTTTCCAATGTTGTATTAGCTTCCAGTGTACAGCCAAGTGATTCAATTATACACACACACAGATTAGTTTTAGATTTTTTTCTATTATAGGTTATTACAAAATATTGAGTAGCTGCTATGCTTGTTATTCATTAGCTGCTTGTCGGTTATCTGCCATATATATATGTGTGTGTGTGTGTGTGTGTATGTTAATAGCAACCTCCTAGTTTTTCCTCCCTTTCCCCTTTGATACGTAAGTTTATTTTCTATGTCTATGGGTCTATTTCTTTTTTGTAAGTAAGCTCATTTCTATGGGTTTTTTTCAGATTCCACATATAAGCATATCATATGATATTTTTCTCTGTCTGGCATAATTCACTTAGTAAAATAATCTCTAGTTCTCTTCATGTTGCTGGAAAAGATATTTCATTCTTTTTATGGCTGAGTAATACTCCATTGTATATGTATATATATACATATATATGTATATGTACCACATCTTCTTTATTCATTCATCTGTTGATGGACATTTAGGTTGTTTCCATATCTTGGTTATTATAGATAATCTAAAGTGAACATGTATGTGCAAGAAAATCTCCATAAGGTTATCAGCTGGATTTTCAGCAGAAACCCCTTCTATTTTAAGGTTAAATAATATGTGTATATTGTTATACATATCAGTTTATTTATGCATTATTAATATGTTATATGTATGTGTAAACACACTTTCTATATTCACTCATCCTTTGCTGGACCCTTAGGCTATTTTCATATTTTGACTATTGTGAATAAGGCTACAGTGAACATGCAGGTGCAGCTATTTCTTTGAGATCCCAATTTCAATTATTTTGGATATCTACCCAGGAGTAGATCATATTTTCAATTTTTTGAGGAACTGCCATAGTGTTTTCTCTGTCTTCCACACCCCTCTAGATGTTGCTATACTATTTCCCACCTGTGCTGTGTTAGGAGAAGCTGGAGAGAAGATGTTACTGTTTCCAGTCTAGGCAGACTCAGTATTTTAAAGATTGTCTTGTCTCTGGAGGAGCCAGATGAATGGAGAGGAAACTGAAAGTCAGTAGATGGCTAAGGCATCCAATGTTTAGCAAATCCTGAATTTTTAAATGACAAACTAACTTTCCAGGTTTGAATGGTATTTATGGTTGAAGCAGAAACCTCATGGTTTCTCTTTGGGCAGGATTTCTCAAGCTAGATAAGCAACTGAGTCACCTGAGGGCTTTTAAAAACTACTGATGCATATATACACTATCATGTGTCAAACTGCTAGCTAGTGGGAGGCTGTTGTATAACACAGGGAGTCCAGCCTGGTGCTCTGTGATGACCCGGAGTGGTGGGATGGGAGGGAGAGGAGGCTCGAGAGGGAGGGGACAATATATATATATACACACACACACATGTGTGTGTGTATGACTGATTCATGTGGTTGTACAGCAGAAACCAACACAACATTGTAATTTTTCTCCAATTAAAAAAAATAAATTTAAAAAATAGTAAAATGAAAAAAAAAAATAAAAACACCCTACCAATGCCTGTGTTTCATCTGCAGAGACTGACTTAGACTGGGGTGTGACTTGGGCTTTGGAGTTCTTAAAGCTCCCCCAGAGAACCTAATCTGAAGATAAAGTTGAAAACCAGTGTTTTACCTCAGTTTATCCTGTCATCTGGGCTTCCCTAGTGGCTCAGGCAGTTAAGAAGCTGCCTTCAGTGCAGGAGACCTGGATTCGATCCCTGGGTTGGGAAGGTCTCCTGGAGGAGGGCATGGCAACCCACTCTAGTATTCTTGCCTGGAGAAGCCCCATGTACAGAGGAGCATGGTGGACTACATTGCATAGGGTTGCAGAGAGTCAGACATGACTGAGTGACTAAGCACCCTGTCACCTATGTGGAGCAAGAATCTGAATAAGATGTTACAGCTACTATCCTGGTGAATTTCATGTTGTTCGTGGCCCCTGAAGATGAAAAGAGAGACTTCAGCCTCTGAGGCTGCCAGTGAGATGCTATGATTCTGATCTCCATTTAAATGCACCCAGTGGTTGCCTGGGTCCCACCAGCCAGCTTAGGGACACTTCCTGCTGAGGATGGAGAAGGGAATGGCAACCAACTCCAGTACTCTTGCCTGGAGAATTCCATTCCTAGCAGGCTATAGTCCATGGGATCACAGAGTCAGACATGACTGTGTGACTAACTTTCCTTTTTTTCCTTTTTTCTGCAGAGGAGAGGAGCTAGGAATGGCCCCAAAGTGCTTCACCAATACCTGCCCTGAGTAGGGCAAGATCCCCTAGGGGCGGAGGTGGGAACTTCGGGAAAACAGAGAAAGAGCGCCCTCCTCCCAATTAGTGCCACTTCATTTGTCACATTTATTCATGAATCAAGCATATGTAAAAGCCCTGTACTTTTGAGGCCCGTGGGTTAAACATCCCATAAGCTATTTGCAGAGTAAAAACATACTAAATGTTGGGTTGACAAAGAAGTCCATTCTGGTGTTTCTGTAACATATTATGGAAAACGCCGAGCAAACTTTTTGACCAAGCCAAAATGTTTCTATAAGATGGATTCTTTGATTTTTATTTCTGAACAGACAAGGTAACTGGGATTACCTAGAATAAGCAAGACATTTAGGCATCCTTTGAAGGAGGAGGAATCCTCTCTCTGTATCAAACCAGTTAGACTTAAGCAGCAATTTCGTTAATTAATGCTGTCACTTATTTAACAAGTATTCATTGACCTTGTCCTCACAATGAAATACAAAACTAGGAGGCCTGTCCTTGAAGCATTTGCTTATGTTCAGGTTGAAAAAATGATGTAGGGAGATGCTGCAAATGCTAGGAGAGGAGATGTGGAGGGGACACATGGAGGAAGTGGTCACATTTAATAACTTTCATGGGTGGCATGCTTGCTATTATCTCATGAAGCCAGGATTCTTTCTATTCATAGTTTACAGGAGAGGAAATTGAGGTACGGAGAGCATATGGATCTTAGTGAGTGCCACATGGCTTATTAGAACTCTAACTAAAGGAAGGTTAATGGGCTCCAGGGCTGACTTTATACGATTGAGCTCTAGTGCTTGATGGTGTCTATGTGTGTGAGTCTGCATGATGAAAGAGTCCTTTTTCTTCTAGGTAACATAGGTAACAAGTGCAATTTGGGGAGAGAAAGCTGCCCGAGAAAGTTAAAAGAGAATCAAAGAAACTTTCGGGGTTTCAGCCTGTAAGCACTTACAGATGAATGAAGTAGAGTTCCAGGTGAATGAGAAAGCACAGCATGAAAACATAGCCATGAAGGGAAACAGTGTATGATGGAACTAAAATTGAATTTTAATCTGTAATATATGAAGATACCATGAATGACTCTAAGTAGGCAGAGCTTAATCCATTTTGTTTTTAAGAAACATGCAGGGATGAACGGCAGGGAGTTGAAATGGCATTGCTGTGTGTGCTGTGTGCTAAGTCACTTCAGCTGTGTGCAAATCTGCGACCCTATGGACTGTAGCCCACCAGGCTCCTTTGTTCATGAGATTCTTCAGGCAAGAATACTGGAGTGGGTTGCCGTTTCACTCTCCAGGAGATCTTCCCGACCCAGGGATCGAACCCACACCTCTTACATCTCCTGCATTGGCAGGCAGGTTCTTTACCACTAGTGCCACACAAATAATTAGAAAAATCAACGAGGAGATTTCTGAATTTAGGCACTATGGAGAGAAGACGGTCTGAATTAAGGTAGGAATAGTGGAGAGAAAAAAGTGAAGATAGAATATGTAAAAGAATTAGAATTTATAATTCAGTGTATTAGTGACACATTCAATATGGGGCAGGGAAAAGCTAATTACGATTATTGGGTATATGGGGTGATATTGACCCATTTATACTTTCAGTTATGCAACGAAGATTTATCAAGTGTTCTCATGACAGACACTGTTCAAAGCACTAGGTGATAACACTGAACAGCCCAGGCAGAGTCTCTGTCTTTAGGGATTTGCACCTTACATTGAAGAAGTGAAACAGCATTGTAATGAATAGCATTACAATAAATAGCTCAACAATGGTTCCAGTGGCAAGTGCAAGTGAAGAAATTAACAGGCTGATAAGAAAGTGAAGGTGATATTAATTTGGTTGGGAGGGCCGAGGTGAAGAAGACCTATTTGGTGAGGGAGTGTTTGAGCTTAAAACAGAGTGCAGTGAAGGACTCAGCTCTGTGAAGGGTCAGGGGAAAAGAGATTAAGACAAAGGAAACAATAAGGACCAAAGTCCTGAGACAGGACAGATGCCATGATCCAGAAATAGAGTTTAATAGAGGATGTTTAAAGTGGAGAAGGGGCTTCTGTGGTGGCTCAGATGGTAAAGAATCTGCCAGCAATGCAGGAGACCTGGGTTCAATCCCTGGGTGGGGAAGATTCCCTGGAATTGGAATTGGCAACTTGCTCTAGTATTCTTGCCTGGAAAATTCTGTGGACAGAGGGGCTACCATCCATGGGGTTGCAAAGAGTCTGGTACTCCTGAGTGACTGAGCACACACACACACATAGAAAAGATCAGTGGTCACCGGGACATGAAGAAGAGAAGACAGGGAGCATGAAGGGAAAGGGAAGAATATTCAGTACCCTATTTTTTTCTCATGTCAGCTAAAAAGCAGTATGAAAAAAAATCAGTGCAGTGGATATTTTGTTATTATTTTGATTATGGTTAAAATTTGACGTGTGTCAAAGCTTATCAAATTACATAGTTTACAAAAGTGCAGATTACTCTATGTCAACACAGTACCACAGTAAACCCCTTTTTAAAGCATCTAGAATAGAAGAAAAAGTAAGATGGGGCCAAAAGTGAAATGACATTTACATATATAACTAGTATATTCATATAAAAACAGAGAAAGTGGAAGAGAAAGTATATTCAAATACACTTCAGGAAATAAATAACTTTTCTGAATTACAAACCATGCAAAGCTTTTAATCAAAAAGGCTATTAACTGCAAAATGTATAAAAATCACATAGTATTGAAGGAAATGTTAGTGATAATATGCACAGAGTAAATATGATAGGATGTATTTTTAATTTATTTTATAGGATCTGGTTAACACATGGATTTTTTTTCTTCTACCAATTATGTATATAGTTAATATAATTTATACAATTATATTTACATGTTATTTAAATTTATATTTTTGTACTTATTTATATTTGCACAAGCAGGAAAGAATAAACAAAAAGAACTAAGAGGGGACTTCCCTGGTGGCTCATTGGTAAAGAAACCACCCTCTAATGCAGGAGAAGACGTGGGTTCAATCTCTGGGCTGGGAGACATGGGACAACAACATGCCATGGGACAACTAAGCCCTTGAACCACATCTACTGAGCTTGTGCTCTATAGTCCAGGACCCACAACTACTCTGCCCACAAGCTGCAATTAACCACAGCCTGCATACCTAGAACCTGTGCTCCACAGCAAGAGAAGCCACCTCAATGAGAAGCCTGTGCACTGCAATGAGAGTAGTCACTACTTGCTGCAACTCAAGAAAGCCTTTGCTCAGCAATGGAGACCCAATGCAGCCATTAATGAATTAATTAAATCATAAAAAAGAACTTTTTGGAAGTCAAGCATCTAATAAAGTGTATGTATCAAGATCTGGCAGGATTGCTCAATGCCAAAGGCCGCATGTACTACCTGAGCTAAAAAAGAGTCCTAAACAGAAGAGCTCACTGCATAGTTCTCATCTCTCTTGTGATACCTGATATTTCTCTGTCTGAGATGGTTTTTTATAGTACAAAGTCTTCTGGAAAGAATAATTATCACTTAATATTGTCCATCTCTTTAATCAGAAGAAAACTTTAAAAAAATTATAGAAAGGAACACCTATTGATAACCGTTAAAAAAGAGTGGGGATGGTTTCACTAGGAGAATGTTCTATAGCAAGAAGGAACATGAACACATAAGAGGTCAATAGGAATACAGAAGAAGTTTTTAAACATTCAAAAGGTTAGTGATAGGAAAACAAAGACAGTTTTGCATACTTGGCTGGCTTTTTTCCCCCTAGAATTTGCAAAAATCGATTTCTGAATTGATGCTTTTCATCCTGAGGATACCAGAACAATTCGAAAAATGAAAACTTCAACTTTCTCCAAATCAACTTACTCCCTCAGTCTAGTCAGATTTCTTTAGTCCAGTGTAATCAGTTCTATTCCATCTTTTGAGGAGCCATGAAGAAAAAAAAAATTTAAATGGGAAGTTGATGTATCTTTATTCTACTTTGTATTCATCCTTTCTCTCTGATGTTAATGGTCATAGAATTTATGCTCTCGCTAAAAAGTTGATGTTTTGCTGTACTAAGCAACAACTTACTTTATGACTTATACATAATATTGGCTTCCTTGGTGGTTTAGCAGTAAAGAATCATCCTGCAGTGTAGTAGACTTGCAGGAATTGTTGTCCAGTCGTTCAGTTCAGTTCAGTCACTCAGTCATGTGCGACTCTGCGACCCCATGAACCACAACAGGCCAGGCTTCCCTGCCCTTTACCAACTCCAGGAGTCCACCCAAACCCATGTCCCTTGAGTCAGTGATGCCATCCAGCCATCTCATCCTCTTTCATCCCCTTCTTCTCCTGCCCCCAATCCCTCCCAACATCAGGGTCTTTTCCAATGAGTCAAGTCTTCCCATGAGGTGGCCAAAGTATTGGAGTTTCAGCTTCAGCATCAGTCCTTCCAATGAACACCCAGGACTGATCTCCTTTAGGATGGACTGGTTGGATCTCCTTGCAGTCCAAGGGACTCTCAAGTGTCTTCTCCAATACCACAGTTCAAAAGCATCACTTCTTCAACACTCAGCTTTCTTTACAGTCCAACTCTCACGTCCATACGTGACCACTTGAAAAACCATAGCCTTGACTAGACGGACCTTTGTTGGCAAAGTAATGTCTCTGCTTTTTAATATGCTGTCTAGGTTGATCATAACTTCCCTTCCAAGGAGTAGTTGCGTCCAACTCTTTGTGACCCCATCTACTGCAGCACGCCAGGCTTCCCTGTTCTTCATCATCTCCCGGAGCTTTCTCAAACTCATGTCCATTGAGTTGGTGATGCCATCCAACCATCTCATCCTCTGCCATCCCCTTCTCCTCCTGCCTTCAATCTTTCCCAGCATCAGGGTCTTTTCTAATGAGTCAGTTTTCCACATCAGGTAGCCAAAGTATCAGCTTCAGCATCAATCCTTCCAATGAACATTCAGGGTTGATTTTCTTTAGGATTGACTGGTTTTATCTGTTTTCAGTCCAAGGGACTCTCAAGAGTCTTCTCCAAAACCACAGTTCAGAAGCATCGATTCTTCAACGCTCTTTATGGTCCAACTCTCACATCCATACATGAACTGGAAAAACCATAGCTTTGACTACACCTTTGTTGGCAAAGCAATATCTCTGCTTTTTAATACACTGTCTAGGTTTGTCGTAACTTTTCTTCCAAGGAGCAAGTGTCTTTTAATTTAGTGGCTGCAGTCACCATCTACAGTGATTTTGGAGCCCAAGAAAAGAGAGTCTGTCACTGTTTTGTTCCCCCATCTATTTGCTATGAAGTGATGAGAAAGGATGCCCTGATCTTAAGTTTTTGAATGTTGAGTTTAAACCAGCTTTTTCACTCTCCGTTTTCACCTTCATCAAGAGACTCTTTAGTTCCTCTTCACTTTCTGCCATAAGTGAGGTGTTATCTGCATGTCTGAGGTTATTGATATTTCTCCCAGCAATCTTGATTCCAGCTTGTGCTTCATCCAGCCCAGCATTTCTCATGATGTACTCTGCGTATAAGTTAAATAAGCAGGGTGACAATATACAACCTTGATGTCCTCCTTTCTCAATATGGAACCAGTCTGTTGCTCCATGTCTTATTCTAACTGTTGCTTCTTGATCTGCATACAGTTTTCTCAGGAGGTAGGTAAGGTAAGTAAGATATTCCCATCTCTTGAAGACTTTTCCAGTTTGTTGTGATCCATGAAGTCAAAGGCTTAGCGTAGTCAATGAAGCAGAAGTAGATGTTTTTCTGGAACTCTCTTGCTTTTTCTATGATTCAACGGATGTTGACAATTTTATCTCTGGTTCTTCTGCCTTTTCTAAATCCAGCTTGAACATCTGGAAGTTCTTGCTTCAGGTTCTGTTGAAGCCTAGCTTGGAGAATTCTCAGCACTACTTTGTTAGTGTATGAGATAAGTGCAATTGTGTGGTAGTCTGAGCATTCTTTGGCATTGCCTTTCTTTCAGATTGGAATGAAAACTGACCTTTTCCAGTCCTGTGGTCACTGCTGAGTTTTCCAAATTGGCTGTCATATTGAGTGCAGCATGTTAACAGCATCATCTTTCAGGATTTGAAATAGCTCAGCTGGAATTCCATCACCTCCACTGGCTTTGTTTGTAGTGATGCGTCCTAAGGCCCACTTGACTTCACACTCTACGATGTCTGGCTATAGGTGAGTGATTACACTATCATGGTTATCTGGGTCATTAAGGTCTTTTTTGTAGAGTTCTTCTGTATATTCTTGCCGCCTCTTCTTAATATAGTCTGCTTCTGTTAGGTCCATACCATTTCTGTCCTTTATTGTGCAACTTTGCATGAAATGTTCCTTAGTATCTCTAATTTTCTTGAACTGATCTCTAGTCTTTCCCATTCTATTGTTTTCCTCCATTTCTTTGCATTAATCATTTAGGAAGGCTTTCTTACCTTTTCTTGCTATTCTTTGGAACTCTGCATTCCTTTGGGTATATCTTTCCTTTTCTTCTTTGCCTTTCACTTCTTTCCTCAGCTATTTGTAGGAGACATGGGGTCAATCCCTGGGGCAGGAAAATACTCTGGAGGAGGAAATGGCAACCCATTTCAGTATTCTTGCCTGGAAAATTGCATGGACAGAGGAGCCTGTTGGGCTACAGTTCATGGGGTTGCAAGAGCACACACACTCACATATAAATACACATGCATAATATTATATATATATATATATATATATAATGATTTTATAAGCAAGCACTTATTTTGCTGGGCTGTGTATCATGGGAAATTTTAAGGCTGTGCCCTTGAAACAATTGCAAACTATGTTGAGAGGAGAAGGGTTTGTATGTGAAACATCCAGGGAAAAATTCAAAGGCAAGTAAAACAAGGGATAGCCTGGTTACTGCAATCCCCTGACCAGCTTTTCCAATTATAAAATCCATTTCCTTATACTAAATACCACTTTTTATGAATTCATTTTTTTAAGATATAAGAAAATCTAATCTTTCCAAATCTCTAGCTAAGCTTACACTTCTGGCACTTAAATAGTAATCTCATGTTGCAACCTACAAGCAATGATGTTTTCCAGAATTTCAAGTGATCTCTTTCTGGTTATAATATACCTTCAGTATGGCCTTTATTCTGCTGCAGAAACCAACCTTGGCCTACTTATTTGCAACTAAAATTTCCTGACTTTTGGGCCATATCTCAAATGCCCTGCAGCCTTGTCTGTCCAAATCCTACTATTTATTGCCCATATACCAAATCCTCCAATGAACCTTCTTTGCTCCCTATGGAAGGGATCTCATCTCTAAATATTAGTCATTTACTTATCTGTTCAAATAATATTTATTAAACTATGTCACACATGTTATATTAGAGATAAACACAAATTACTAAGGGAACTCTCAGAATTGCTATCTTTTGGGCTTGATGTAGGATAAAGTAGAAAGTGGATGAAGATAAATCTTAAAAAGTAGAACTAAAAGCTATCATAAAATGTCTTGTATTCCTTGGTAAGGAATTTAGATTGTAATCTTGTATAATACTTCTGTGAGATTTTATATTTTCAAACAGGACAGGACAGTCTTATGTTGAAATCACTGGGGCATATGCCTTACTATCTTTCTTGAATGTGAAATCCTTAAAGACAAAGACTGTGTTTCATTCATCATTAGATATTCCACATTACTTTCAGTGTAGACCTAGATCATGCCTCTCGTTCAATGGAGTTCTAGAAGTCCAGAGAGACAGCAAAGCTCTCCCTTAAAAATCTGCCTAAAGTTTAGGTGAGCTAACGGGATCAGCTGGTTAAGTAAACATTCAAATTAATATATTCAAATGAACTCATATGATTCTATGTGAGTTTTCTTTAATGTCAAGCCAAACTAGTGCAGAAAATATGATTGTTCAAGTTCCTTTAGCAAAGTGAACTCGCCCACGTTGCACATGTATAAGGTTTTCAACACTAATTAGTGTACTAAAAAGAGCTTCTAATATGATAGAGTGTATTCACCATAATGTTGCTATGAGAACTTGCCATTTATATTTTCATAAGTGCAATTTTTCTCACTGAAGCATCTACAGAAAGATCAAGCATTATTTTTCATGATATACCTTGCATGCTCCTGCTGCTAAGTCGCTTCAGTCGTGTCCGACTCTGTGCGACCCCAAAGACGGCAGCCCACCAGGCTCCCCCCATCCCTGTGATTCTCCAGGCAAGAACCCTGGAGTGGGTTGCCATTTCTTTCTCCAGTGCATGAAAGTGAAAAGCAAAAGCGAAGCCACTCAGTCATGTCCAATATGCAGAGACCCCAGGGACTGCAGCCTACCAGGCTCCTCCATCCATGGGATTTTCCAGGCAAGAGTACTGGAGTGGGGTGTCATTATCTTCTCCTCATATGGATAGGCTATTTCTGAACTGTCTTGTAGAATGGAATACCACTTGTCTTAGAGTCACATTACCTAGCAGAGGAATAAAAGGACTGATTCTTCCTTTGTATTTGGAAAGTAAGGAATTAAGGAGAGTTTATTACAAGAAAGTGAAAATCATTGTCCCAACCAGTTCCTGGGACACATGTCTAAGCCTGAAAGAGAATGGATGGATAATTTCCTATCCTGAGGGAATGAAAACACTGGAGAAGAAAATGACTGAACATCCTGGGCTCCCCGGTTCTCTACACAGGGGAAGATAACTTAGACTGGGTCAGCTATTCTCCAAGCATTTGAATACCAGCCAATTAAAATGGCTCATAATTATAGAGCAGTCCTTTAAGAATCTCTGCTTTGGAGTGGTTAAAAGATGAATTCTGGCTATGACCTGAGGATCTACTCCCACGATTAAGGGTTTAGTCTATGGTTTCCTTGAGATAGAGGAGTTTGGGTTCAGACTACTTCCTCTGAGTGTTTCTGCATTACTCAAGATGAACTATTCTTCAAAAGGGTATAAAACTAAAAGAAGCCACCAGGATAATGCTTTCCCAGTTTTTAATAACAGATCACTGTGTTCAATGCAAGGAAGTTCAAGTTTAAAAATAAGTGCTGCATCTGAAGCCAATTAAGGAGAGAGATCATTATTTTCTTGCTGTTTGAATCCAATTTTTAAAAAGCACAAAGGGGTTATTTAAATGGCAACAAATTCACTGTAGAATCTTTCTCCCTGACTACAAAGCAATCTGTTGTATTCGAGGTTAGACTAGCGAAACAATTGAGATCCTGACAAAGTAGCAGGGAAAATAAGGGTTATTAGGAACAGAATATCTAAATCAATATTATGCTTTGTTTAATTAATATGTACTTTTCTGTTGCCAAGGAAGATGTATTAGTGCAAAAGCACAATAATACTATCACTCAAGCCTGTAAATAAAGTTAAATGAAGAACAAGTGAGCCTTGATAGTTACATACATATTTCTGTGTATTTACCAAGTTTTGGAAAAGTCAATAGAGTAATGATACTAAATATTTTAAAGAGTAACACCCATGTGATTAGATACTAAAATAATGCTTCTCTTGGATGGTAGGGAGAAGGAAATGGCAACCCACTCCAGTATTCTTGCCTGGAGGATCCTGTGAACAGAGGAGCCTGGAGGGCTGCTGTCCATAGGGTCTCATAGAGTTGGACACAACGGAAGCAACTTAGCAAGCATGCATGCATTGGAGAAGGAACTGGCCACCCACTCTGGTATTCTTGCCTGGAGAATCCTGTGGACAGAGGGGCCTGGAGGGCTGCTGTCCATAGGGTCGCATAGAGTTGGACACAATGGAAGCAACTTAGCAGCAGCAGCAGCTTGGGTGATAACTGTCAAAAGCGAAGTTTATTTGCTAATCTCAGTGTGAGTTAGGATGAGGACAGTTCTCCCACTGAACTGTAAATGACCTGGCTGAAGCTTGGAAATGGATCATGATTATCTGCCAGAGATTATGAGGGGTCCAGTGAGGGTGAACAGGGCTGGGCTCAGAGCCTGGGGAGGGGACAGGAGCAGTATGAGAGTTTCAGGCAAAGGAGAAGAATCTGGAAAGTCAGGAGGTGCTAACCAATAATCTCAGACTGGTATGGGTCAGATTATTGGTCTAGAGATTAGACCTTTCTGAAGGGTTGATAGATGATGTTCAACAGTAACTATGACTCATTTGTTTAAATTGTAATTGGAAATTAAGGCAGTTACTGCTCCCATTAGTTTTTCTTTTTGTCATCTTTTAACACACATCTAACAGTATTGTGTCACTTAAGATAGAAACTGTCCTAGTTTAGGTGCTATTTTAAAAATTTTGCTTACCTAGTTAGGGCACCAAGGTAATTAATTACTCAGTGTCCGGGTCAGGCTCACTAAGTTAATACAACTCTTTTACTGAATCCAGAAAGAATCCTTTTCAACTTAGTTTTCATAAAGACGTCTATTTTAGGAAAACAAATATCATATATTAATACATATATATGGAATTTGGAAAAATGGTACTGATGAACCTAATTGCAGGCAGGAATAGAGATACAGATATAGAGGATGGACTTGTGGACACAGCAGAGGCAGGAGGCGGGGGGGACAAATTGAGAGAATAGCATTGACGTATATACACTATCATATATATATATGTATATATGTATGTATATATATCATGTGTGTATATGTATATATATCATGTGTATATATACATATACACACACTATACACTAGCATGACATATATACACTCTCCCACTAGATAGCTAGTGGGAAGTTGCTATATAACACAGGGGACTCAACCTGGTGCTCTGTGATAACCTAGAGGGGTGGGAAGGGGGTAGTGGGAGAGAGGTTTAAAAGGGAGGAGACATATGTATACTCATAGCTGATTCACATTGTTGTATGGCAGAAACTAATACAACGTTATAAAGCAATTATCCCCCAATTAAAAAATTAAATGTAATCCATACCATATGATATTTATTTGCTTATTTGTTTATATTTATACCCTAATCCCCAAGAACCTTGTGTTGGTACCAGTTAATTTAAAATAATATTCAGAGGTAACTATGGTATAATAGGTACCTCTGGTCAGGAAGCTAGAACAATAGGTGGACCCTTGAAGAATCTGATTCTTCCTATTACAAAAGGCTTTTTCTCACCAAGATAGCTGCCTGATTAGGGCAAAGTTTCAGTGTTTACCTGTTTAATGTCCACTCTATGCCCTTCCCTCACTCCACTCCCTAAAAGAGTGCTTGTTTGCTGTGCTTGGACTCCTAACAAGATATTGATCAATATAATTAATTAGCAAGCATAGAAACTTAATTTCATTTTAACTAGTTAATCAATGACAATGCTCACTTGATATATATATATATATCTTACTCTCAAGACACACACACAAAGGACTATTATTAAGCAATGAGAAAGAATGCAATCCTGCCATCTGCAATAACTTGAATGGAACTTGAGGGCATTATGCTAAGTGACATAAGTCAGACAGAAAAAAACAAATACTGCATGAGATCATTGAATCTAAAAAGGCTAAACTTGTAGAAACATAGAGTAGAATGAGAGAGTAGAGAATTACTAACGCATGGGGGATGAAGGAAATGAGGAAATGTTGATCCAAGAGTACAAATTTGCAACTTAAAGATGAATAAATTCTGAGGATTTAATGCCCAGTGTAGTGATTATGGATAAAATTATTGTATTATTATTATATACTTGAACATTTTTAAAAGATGAGATCAAAATGTTCTCACTACAACAAGAAATGGTAATCATGTGATGTGATGGATGTGTTAGATCACACTATCATGGTAATTATATTGCAATATATAAGTACATTCAATTAATATGTTGTGCACCTTAAATTTACACAGTGTGATATGTCACTTACATCCCAATAAAGCTGAAAAAAGTAACACACAAATAAAATACACATGTATTTGAGTATCTATCTATCTATTACCTATCTGTCTATCTGGCATAGTTATATGCTCATAATCAAATATTTTCTGTAGCTAAAAATGTACTCTGGCCACCTGAAGAGAAGAACTGACTCATTGGAAAAGACCCTGATGCTGGAAAAGATTGATGGCAGGAAGAGAAGGGGATGACAGAGGATGAGATGGTTGGATGGCATCACCGACTCAATGGACATGAGTTTGATCAAGCTCCAGGAGTTGGTGAAGGACAGGGAAGCCTGGTGTGCTGCAGTCCACGGGGTTGCAAAGAGTCGGACACAACTGAGTGAATGAACTGAACTGAAAAATGTACTCCAGCTATAAATAGTGTCATTTTATTTTATTAAACCTATAATTGGATAACAGCACCAGATGGGTAATAAGACTTTCAAGCAATATCCAGTGAAATCTTGCTACAGGCACACGCACTGAGTCACAGGTTGACATCTGCAAACAGGATATAGATAAATTAGAGGCTCTTGAAAACGGGGCACAGTTTTTTCATTCATAGCTTTTTTCTCACAGCCTTTCCTTTATCACATTCAACTCTTCCTTTCTGTTTTTTGCCCAACCTTAGTTTTCAATGTTTTCTTTGCTTAGAGTTGTCCCTAGGCAGAATGTAAATTCAACTCTTTTCTTCAGCCTCCATTTGCCTATGTTCTTAACCTCAGATCAGCTCATCTGGTGATCCTAGCTTCAGGTTGCCTTCACTCTGGGGATCCACCTGAGCTTTGCATCCTCCAACACAAATCAATGCCTGAAATACTCACTGACCTTTTAAAAGTCACCCATGCTAAGTCCTGTTCCTGCAAGGACCCCAGTTCCTAGCAATCTGTGCTTCTGAGGTCTTGAGAACCTCTTAACAAAAGCTTATAGAGTGTTTATTCAATAAAAGAAGTGACCACATGGTGAAAAGTGTAGATGTCCAAAGGAATGTATCTTATTAATGCTAATAAGTGGCTACATCTTCTTGATGAGGCCCTCTATTTTCATCCTTACAAAAATTGCTCTTCTTGTTTAAAGAATATTCATAAAATACACATACGCTTTGAAAAAATAAACAGAACTTTTTTCATTAGTGAAGACAGAGCTCCTGTCTTATTCTGTATTCTACAAACCCTCTCAGATCTCAGCACCTGCCATGTGGAGTGAGGAGTTAGTCAGGAGAGTGACGTAGTAGATGAAGAACAATTCCACACAACATTCTACCATGTGAACTTTCAGGGTGCTGTGCAAAACACTTTAAAAGTCAGCATGGTACCTGCAGAAGTGCCATATCTACTTGAGTTTTGATGTGATTTTTAGCCTGGCAAGGGAAGACCAAGAATGCAGCATGCCATCACAACTTCTGTAAGCGCTAAGCCAAGTAATCCGAGGCTGTGCCCTGATGTGCTTAACCATGACTTACTTTCCTCTCAACAGTATTGTCATTTGAATATATAATTAGAGGTTATTGTTTTTAAAAGAAACTTCCAGTATTTATTAGAATTATTTGAAATTAATTATTATGGTGCATTCATATTTCATCCTAAGGACCATATTAGGTGAAATTTAGAAGAATTGATGCCTTTGAACTGTGGTGTTGGAGAAGATGCTTTATAGTCCCTTGGACTGCAAGGAGATTCAACTGGTCCATCCTAAAGGAGATCAGTCCTGGGTGTTCATTGGAAGGACTGATGTTGAAGCTGAAACTCCAATACTTTGGTCACCTGATGCAAAGAGCTGACTCATTTGAAAAGAACCTGATGCTGGGAAAGGTTGAAGGCAGGAGAAGAAGGGGACAACAGAGGATGAGATGGTTCGATGGCATCATTGACTCAGGGGACATGGCTTTGGGTGGACTCTGGGAGTTGGTGATGGACAGGGAAGCCTGGCGTTCTGGGATTCACAGGGTCGAAAAAAGTTGGACATGACTGAGTGACTGAACTGAACTGAACTGACTGAAAGTATACAGTGGAATTTCCTTGAACATATTATTACAGTACTAAAACAATGATATTTTCTTACTATAAAAAAACAGCAATTGACTCCAGTAATATTTTAGAACTGTTACTGTTGGTGGCAGGATATTTTAATTATCATTCTAGAACTTTATTATCTTTTGTTTAAAAAGTAGCATATAGCTTTTTTTTTCCAATCTATGGACTATATCAGTTGCTTATATTCTAAGAACATAATTGGTGATTTAATAAAACCAATGAAAATGTGGAAACATTAGGAATGTTGCAGAACAAATCAACAAATATTGACATGCATGAAGCAGTAATTTAAGAAGTAACGTAGATTTGAGTTAAATCACTAAAATTGATTCTCAGGAACGTGACTTATCATCTCTAGAACTGACCAAAGGCTCTGCGTAAATATATGACTGAAAAGATTGGGAATGCAAAATTTCATTCACAACAATAAGCGGGAGCAATCCTAGGGAAGTAGATCTGAATCGTGACTTTAATTTGTAACAGGAAAGCTGGTCAATGTGCTTGTGCTTGGCCGCTCAGTCCTGACTCTTTGGGAGACTTTGGACTGTTGCCCGCCAAGCTCCTCTGTCCATGGGATTTTTCAGGCAAGAATATTGGAGTGGGTTACCATTTTCCTTTTCCAGGGGATTTTCCTGACCCAGGGATCAAACCCAAGTTTGTTCTGTGTCGCCTGCAATGCTGATGGATTCTTTACCCCCTGAACCATTGGGGAAGCCCCGAGCTAGTCAATATCGCTGCAGAATTCAGAGAAAGACTATCTGATCAGAAGAGGGGCGAGGTGACCAATTAAAAAAAATAAAGCTAAAATAAATAAAATTTAAAAAGCTAAAGGTACAAACTAGTTTAGGCTCATAGTAGTTGGAATCTTTTTATGAAATCAGTCATTCACTCTACATTAACTTACAGCTGTTAAACATTAAAATAATACTACTAACTCCTCTTCTCTCATTCTATTTATAATTTAATTTTCCATATAGCTTGGAATGCTTTAAATTGCTAAGATAAGAATTATTTTATTCACTGACTCATCTGCTTACACATTCACGCAACAAATTTTGATTGCCACATGTTTCTGTATTCTTTTCTGGATTGCAGGGAAAAAACTTATACCTTCATTTACCAGTCTTTTTTTTTTTTTTCCAGTGGGTTTTGTCATACATTGATATGAATCAGCCATAGATTTACACTTATTCCCCATTCCTTTACCAGTCTTTTCCCAAATTTTTGGTTTAGAGTTTACCCATGAGACAGACTCTCATGAGATTTGGAAGGCGGTAGAGAAGAAGTTGGGCTTTCCTGGTGGCTTGGCAGTAAAGAATCTGCTGTAATGCAGGAGATGGAAGACACAGTTTCGATCCTTGGGTCAGGAAGATCCCCTGGAGAAGGAGATGACAATTCACTCCAGTATTCTTGCCGGGCAAATCCCAAGGACAGAGGAGCCTGGTGAGCTACAGTCCATGGGGTCACAAAGAGTTGGACACGACTTAATGACTAAACAACTACAACAAGAGAATGTAGTATTCTCCAGGAATGCTTGCCAAGAGCCTGGTGAGTGCATAGCAGGAGGTCACAGTCCCAGGTATGTTGGGGAGGTTCATCCACTTTGCTGCCACTGGCTACTGGCATTGGTGGCAGTAACTTCACTGACCTTTGCCCCCTCAGCTCTTCCAACAGTGTGTAAGCTTCATATTTTTGCATCAACATACTCTCTCATTGGAATTATTAGAGAAGCTTCTGTCTTCTCTCTCCAATCCTGATATATGTGTGGTCTTATTTATTTGGCCAGGTAAATATATTATTTTCACTACCAGCAGAGAAAATTGTGCTATTTTAGGTGATAATTGCATATAAGCAGAATGGTTTTTTTTCTTGAAATACTCTTATTTTAACAACTGCCATAACAACAAAGCTATACCATCAAAGAGAAGCTGATAGAAGTGTTTTTCTTTCTTTCTCTTTTTTGTTAAACCTCTTCAGTTTGTGACTTTTACCAACTTCAGTTCATTCAAAATGTATCCACAATGTCTAAACACTAGGATAAGGAAGAATACAACTGAATTTAAAATAGTGTCTATTTTACCTTAACCTATGTATTTTCTGTTCAAAAAGAAGAGAGAGGGTTCACTTGACTATGTTATTTATGTGATTTTCTGCCACAAGTTGCAGAGAATTGCCTAGTATTCCAGGAAACATCTTCTGATAAGTCTAGAATTCCCTATCAAGTAAAAACTTCTTGTTATAATTTCATGCTGACAATAGACTTTTTTGCCCATCAGATGCCAATGTCTGTTGTCGTCTGTTGCTGCTGTTTGTTTGTGGGAGAAATTTGAAATGCCCATTTTTTTTTTTTTTTTTTGAGAGAAGATGGCAACATAATCAGGCATCATTATTACTCCAGACTCATTTCCACGTTTCAAGATACCATGGATAGGATTAATGATGATCATTAAGGAAAAAGGGTTGAAGCAGATAAGATCTGAAGAGAATGCGATCATCATAGTGTGCAGATGGATAGAAATGGAGAAAACGCCCCATTAGCAGCTCAGCAATTAAAGCCATTTCTCTTAAGAGCAGATGTGCAGTGTTCTTCATGGAATATGGTGTATACTTGAAAGGACATGTGGGGAAACAGAGTTGAGTGTACCTACCATTTTGTAAGTTCATGGGATAATGAAATGATTAATTGGGAAAATAGATTTTGGGGTTTTCTTTTTGTTCAGATAAAGTCTTGATTTCCATTCCTTTCTTGCATTACCCTTAGACTATTTCTTGGCTCTGTCACTAACATTAAAATAAGCTCTATCATCCAAGGCCTTTTCTCACCTTAACATAGAAAGAACATTAGAAGCGTGACCTTGCTGAAGTGATAGATCAAATTGTAATGATGGGGATCACAGGAAAAGTCTTGCTCATAACCGAAAACTCTGTTCAACTTTTTAGTTCCAAACTCTTTGAAAATACCAACTTAAAATGTTGGGTTCTTGGCCCTTCCAAAATGCAGTGTCCTGGGGTGAAGCAAGAAATTTCTCTGCTGTCAATCATGGTACCCTCCATAGTAATCACCTGTCATGTATGTTACCACCATTTGTTATGAATCTACATTATTACTTCTCTTCAGGTGGCTAAACAGAACCATTATCATGGCTCCATATCTTGCTGGCCTCTATTCCAATTTAATGCTACTGTTGGTCTGTGTTTTAAACAGCCTTGTTTTTAATTTCCGAAGGCGATCCGTTTGAACAGGAAAACTGTTACTGACGTGCAAATTATGTACTGTATTTCACTCTGCATTATTCATTTTCATCATTCACCTCATGTTGCTTTTCTTGGCAGAGAGCACAGGATTTTGAAAAAGTACATTCCTAGTGCCCTGGTTGTCATTTAAAACCAAGTGATTTTTCTCCAATCTGATTTCTTAGGGTTCATCTCTTTTTCTGTCAGATTTGGGGCCTGTTGACCTAGGTGGATTTGCATAGCTAATAATAAGTCTAAAGTAAAAAACCAAAAAACCAAAATCACATCTTTTCCAAGTGGGTTTCAAAAGGTAAGAAACTGATTTAGGGATGATGTTGAGGGCAAATGTTCAACAGTAATATCAGTTCCTTTCACTTATAATAAACGATTAATATCTGGAGCCCTCGACTGCTTTATGTCAGATATAAAATAGCCAAGTGAAAGTCTCAGGTGTGAGAATGTTCCATTGGGAGCAGCTTTCCTTCCTTGTGGGTAAAGGCAATTCTTCAATCAGATTTGTGCAAATGGCCAAGATTTTTGTTGTGTATTTCCATGATTAATCCCCAACTTCTCATTTTTGTGAAAATGTCTATAAGATACATTTCAGTTATAGAAGTGCTACAGATCTCTTTCTTGAAAAAATCTCACTGACACTAATTAAAGTTCAGAAGAATCGATGCTATGTACATATTTTTTTGTAGCTGAATTTCTATCCTGATGATTATTTTAGGACTGCCATAGTTTTGAATCATCTCACTTCCTGTAGCTCCTTTTGATTTTTCAGCTTCAGGGCAGAAATGATCAATTTGCCCTTTTTGAGGGCTCATGTCTCCCTCAAGGTCACCTTAAAACACCTTTGTCTTTCATATTAATCATGGCATATTTGCCTCTGTTCTGGGATTACTTTTCCCCTTTGTGAATATGTATCATCTCTCATCTCTCAAATTATTGCAGAAATTCTGCCTAGCTTGTTATTTCATCTGTTTGTCAAAAGGAATGTATCTATATGAAAAGTGTTATACAGTGGCAGGTTTTGCACAGAAGTTCACATTTAAGATAATGAGAGAACATAAACATTTCATTGAAAATAATCAGCCTTACATGCAAAATGTATATGCCTATGGGAGGTGATTTCATCTGTTTAACAAAAGTATATTTGCTCTGTATTTTGAACCCAGCCTTGTGCTGAGTGCTGAGTAGCAAAGATGAGCAAGGCACTAGCTCTGCCATCAAGATCTGTGATGCAGGGAGAGACGTACTGGAGTGGAAGCTCCCTGCAGTGTGATAATTCTGTGTAGCAGTGCTTGTACCAGGTATCCTTCAATAGGAGAGAGGCTGCTCTTTCCTGACCTTCTTTAATGGGATGGGAGGATGTGGTTGAGACTTTTATACTTAAGTCTGGATGAACATGTGAATGTCCAAGGTCATGTAGCTGCAGTAACTTGACTCAACCTAAGAGTTAGATGACCTATATATATTCTATTTGCTTTTAATAACTGTGAGGCATGTGGCCATCTCATTTTAAAAAATGACATTCTGCTTAGAAACTTCATTTGCTTAAGCAAATTGATATGCTCCTTTCTATAGATTAATTGGGAAGGAACATTAATTTCATGTACTTTTGAAGACGAAAAATGATGGGCTATGAGAAATGTGGAAAGGTCAAGAAATTAGAGCATAAAGGAGACATTTTATTGTTTATCGTGTAAGGAGTATTGACATTACTTCTTTTTTCTAAACAATCACAAGGATAGAACAGAGTCTACATTTTATCCTTTTCTGATAGTGGGCTTAGTTGGGCAGCTGAGAAAAGAAATAAAAGAGAGAGGCTGAAAAGCCTAAATAGAACTTCATCTACTTCACAATGTTGAAAAAGCCCAACCCTGTACCATAAATGTAAATTACCTGGATTTCATCTATTGTTGAGTGAAAAATGGCTTGCATGTGTAATGTGATCCCATTTAAATGAAACTGTGGAAATAGTTTATAAAATTTCATTCTTACCTATGACATAAAATACACGTCGTATAGTCCATAAAGAGATGCCTGGAAGGTGGTTCTCCAAAATATCACAATGATTATTTTGTGTTGAGATTTGAAAACTTTTACTCTTTTACTGTTTTCTATTATACTGTTTTGTTTTCTTTTAATTTTCAAAAGTTAGTTCATAAAATGCACCACTATAAACCAGACATGGTGCTATGCTCTGAATATACAATATAAAGCAAGTGTTTTTAATATTTCCCTTATGAATACATATTATTTTTAATAACTGAGAGTAACAATGTAGTCATAAACTGGAAAAATTGAGCAATAATAACTTTTTAAACTCAGAGATTCAATATAACCTAGGGATATTTGATAAAGAAATATTTAAGAGGCATCAGTTTGTCAGATGTATTAGTATAGTCTAACACCTTAAGGATCCTGAACCCAAAGAAATTAGAGTGAGTTTTTAGCATCATAATATGCTTTTCTCCAAGAATATTTAAACTTTTTGTTTAGATTAGGGTTCTTTCCTATGGTTAAACTATATTTCCATCTCCTTGCAGATAAATTTTTGTTAAGTTTTAGCTTTGCTCTTTAGTTGGAAATGAGAGGTAAGTGACCTTGATAAATAGAGATAGGCTGGAGAAAGTTTGTAGAGATGACAAATTTTGTAAAGTAATTTATAAGGTTATTCAAGCGATACATAAAAGCCAGGAGAAGCTTGATTTACATCGTTACAAGAGGGCAGATAACGGAAAGATTAAATTAAAAGACGGGCCACACAAAACATGTCTGAATGTGAATAGCGTGTTAGAATTATTTCCCCAGGGAAAATGTGTAGCCTTCAGTGCTAAGACTATATACAAAGTAGATGTTTTCTTTATGAAACAAATCCTTTAAGACATACCTTAAAACAAAATTGTAGTTACGTTCTGTGGCAAAGTGTGTGTGTATGTGTGTAACATTTAAAATAATCCAAATTTATATCCTAAAACCTTAAAATTCAAGGAGTCTTTTTCTCTTTTTTTAAGTTTTGAAATTACCAACTTTGTTTATTTCAAATGTTTGGAGAGTATAAATATCATTAATAACAAACTTATTAATGATATAACAAATGTATCATTATTAAATGATAATGTGTGAGTGAGATAAAAAAAGCATAGGCGATAAGAGAGCAAAAGGAAATTTGAGCTCGGAATCTAAGAAAACAGTTAGTAGCTAATCCTTCAGCCTGAATTTTTGAATTATTCAAGTACAGTTGCTTCCCAATGCTGTGTTAGTTTCTTGCGGTATAGCAAAGTGCGTCGGTCACACATAACATGTTGTTGTGAAGGTGTTAGTTGCTTAGTACCTGACTCTGTGAACCCATGTACTGTAGCCCACCAGGCTCCTCTGTCGTGGAATTCTCCAGACAAGAATACTAGAGTGGGCTGCCATTTCCTTTTCCAGGGGATCTTCCCGACCCTTTTTAAAGATTTCCTTCCCATTTAGTTCACCACAGATCACTGAGTAGAGTTTCCTGTGCTAGACTGCAGGTTCTCATTTGTTATCTATTTTATACATAGTAGTGTACATATATTAGTCCCAATCTCCCAATTTATCCCACCCTCCTCACTTGCTCCCTTGGTAATCATAGTTTTTTCTCTACATCTGGGACTCTATTTCTGCTTTTTGAATAAGCTCATCTCTACCATTTTTCTAGATTCCATACATAAGTGATATTATACAGTATTTGTTTTTCTCTTTCTGACTTACTTCTCTCTGTATGACATTCTCCAGATCTATCCATATCTCTGCAAATGTCACTATTTCATTACTTTATATGGCTGAGTAATATTCCGTTATATGTGTGTACCACATCTTTATCCATTCCTCTGTTGATGGACAGTTAGGTTGCATCCATGTCCTGGCTATTACAAACAGTGCTGGAATGACATAAATCACAGCAAGACCTTTTTTGACCCACCTGATAGACTAATGAGAATAAAAACAAAAATAAACAAATGGGAACTAATGAAACTTATGATCATTTGCATATCAAAAGAAATAATAGATAAAACCAAAAGACAACCCTCAGAATGGGAGAATAATTGCAAATGAAGCAACTGACAAAGGATTAATCTAAATATACAAACAGCTCATGCAGCTCAATATAAAAAACCAAAACCAACCAAACAAACAACCCAATCAAAAAAATGGTAGGAATTAATCTCGTAAGTATAAAGCAGCTCATGCAGCTCAATTCGAGAAAAATAAGTGACCCAGTCAAAAAATGGGCCAGAGAACGAAACAGACATTTCTCTGAAGAAGGCATACAGATGGCTAACAAACACATGAAAAGATGCTCAACATCACCCATTATCAGAGGAATACAAATTAAAACCACAATGAGGTACCATCTCACGCCAGTCAGAATGGCTGCTATCAAAAAGTTTACAAACAATAAATGCTGGAAAGGGTGCAGAGAAAAGGGAAACTCTTACACTGTTGGTGGGAATGTAAACTAGTACAGCCACCATGGAGAACAGTGTGGAGATTCCTTGAAAAACTGGAAATAGAACTGCCATATGACCCAGCAATCCCACTGCTGGGCATACACACTGAGGAAACCAGAATTGAAAGAGACACATGTACCCCAGTGTTCATCACAGCACTGTTTACAATAGCCAGGACATGGAAGCAACCTAGATGTCCACTGGCAGACGAATGGATAAGAAAGCTGTGGTACATATACACCATGGAGTATTACTCAGCTATTAAAAAGAATGCATTTGAATCAGTTCTTTTTTTTTTTTGAATCAGTTCTAATGAGGTGGAGGAAACGGGAGCCTATTATACAGAGCGAAGTAAGTCAGAAAGAAAAACACCAATACAGTATATTAACGCATATATATGGAATTTAGAAAGATGGTAACAATGACACTATATGCAAGACAGCAAAAGAGACACAGATGTAAAGAACAGACTTTTGGACTCTGTGGGAGAAGTCGAGGGTGGGGTGATTTGAGAGAGTAGCATTGAAACATGTATATTACCATATGTGAAATAGATCGCCAGTCCAGGTTTGATGCATGAGACAGGGCGCTCAGGGCTGGTGCACTGGGATGACCCTAAGGGATGGGATGGGGAGGGAGGTGGGAGGGGGGTTCAGGATGGGGGACACATGTACACCCATGGCTGATTCATGTCATTGTATGGTAAAAACCACTACAATATTGTAATTAGCCTCCAATTAAAATAAATAAATTAATTTTAAAAAATGGTAGAAAGATCTAAATAGAAATTTTTCCAAAGAAGACATATGGATAGCCAATAAACACATGGAAAGATGCTCAGCATCACTAATTATTGGACAAATGCAAATTGAAACTACAAAGAGGTATCACTTCACACCAGTCAGAATGGCCATCATCAAAAAATCTACAAACAATGAATGCTGGAGAGGGTGTGGAGAAAAGGGAACCCTCTTACACTTTTGGTGAAAATGTAAGTTGAGGCAGCCACTATGGAGAACAGTAGCTAACATATGACTCAGCAGTCTTCTTCCTCCCAGGCATATATTGGGAGGTGAAATGTTGTTGCTGAACCATGAAAGATACCGGGCTTCTTGGCCTCCGAAGGAGAAGAATTCAATACGGGGCCAGAGACGAGGCTTGATCACTCAGAGCTTTTGTGTAATAAAGTTTTATTAAAGTATAAAAGAGATAGAGAAAGCTTCTGACATAGACATCAGAAGGGGGCAGAAAGAATACCCTCTTGCTAGTCTTTAGCTGAATGTTATATAGCTACTAGCAGTCTGATAATTAAAGAAAGGAATGTCTCAAAACTCAGAGAATGTCACCAGGCCGCTCACCCACAAGATGCATTTTGAGATAATCTTGGCATGAGGTGAGTCATCCTGGGCCATAAAATGATTGACAGGAATCTTGAAGAAAGGCAGATTTCCATACAAATATATAGTTTCATTAACATGGATTAGGAGAACAATGTATGAGTGTAACACTTTGGTTTGTCAAGTCGGTTCTGATACTTGGAGACAGAGTCTGGGGTAAATGCATAGTACATTAGCATAGCTTAAGACAAACATTTCCATAAAAAAATGTTTTGGTTAGCTCAAGGTCTGAGAAAAGTTAAGTTCAGGTGGAACCAGGTGTCATTATGGCAACACAGAATTTTAAGAGAAATCTCTTTTTAAATTTGTATGAAGAAGGGGAAAAAATGTAACACTAGTTTGTTTCCTCCTGCTGCTTAAGAGAGAGATTAAAAAATGTCTGACACTTGCAGCCTATTTCCTCTGTTTGGAGACCCCTGGCCTTCCTGCCTGTTACCTTCTCAGAGAAAACCATAATTCAAAAAGATGTAAATCTGAATGCTTTTTCAACCACAGATTTCCAATCATCTAAAGCCATCACTTATTAAGGATCAAGAGGACCAAGGCTTTGAAGGACCAAGGTTAGAGAATGCTCCAATCCTTTAATAAACTTCACATTTAGCTAAATTTTTATCCTAAAATATATTATAATATTTGATTTTTGAATAAAATAAACACATGTAGATTATATGGATGAATAATAGTGATCTAGAAGCTTATAAGCATGCATATACAAACGCAAGACTAGTCTGTCCACAGAGAGATAGTAGATAGAGTAAACTTAATTATGAATAGCTTCTTGGAGGAGAAATAATTTAAGCAAATTTCCAAAGTCCTAGCACCATACAAGAATGTATTTCCCCTGCTAAATTAAGAGGGAATCATGTGTGTAAAGTTACACTGAATATTTAAGACTCACAGGACACAATCAGAATATAAATACATTTGAAAGTGAAAGTTGCTCTGTCCTGTCAGACTCTTTGCAACCCCGTGGACTATAGTCCATGGAATTCTCCAGGCCAGAATACTGGAGTAGGTAGCCTTTCCCTTCTCCAGGGGATCTTCCCAACCCAGGGATTGAACCCAGGTCTCCCACATTGCAGGTGGATTCTTTACCAGCTGAGCCACAAGGGAAGCCCAATAATACTAGAGTGGGTAGCCTATCTCTTCTCCAGTGGATCTTCCCCACCCAGGAATCAAACTAGGATCTCCTTCATTGCAGGCCGATTCTTTACCAACTGAGCTATTTTTCCTTTATTGACTGTTAAAATCCATCCTGTGGGATTGTTATTTCTACCTCTTAAACTTTGGAGTGGTCCCATAACTTTGGGGGCCTTTTAGAAAATCAGAGTCCTGTGGTCAGGTCAGTTGCCTAAAAAGAGATAGTCTCAATTTCATAATTGAAATGTTCATTCTGGAATAATAATTGAAACTCTGAGCTCTATTGCAAAGTCAAGTTTCTCCTTGCCCTGAGTAAGGCTAGATTAGGGTTGAACTCCTGCAGGTGAGAAAGAGAGCCTGTTAAGCTCAACTCGAAATCCTTGCCTTCCTGCATACTTCTTCCCATGCTGCTTGCCTAGTTTTTGACTGCCTCTGACTCTTTCTCGAACTTCCCAGGTGGTGCTAGTGGTGAAGAACCTGCCTGCCCATGCAGGAGATGTAAGAGACGCAGGTTCAATCCTTGGACTCTAGAGGAGGGCATGCAACCCACTCCAGTATTCTTGCCTTGAGAATCCCATGGACAGAGGAGCCTGGAGGGCTACAGTCCATAGAGTTGCAGAGAGTCAGACATGACTGAAGTGACATTGCATGCATGCACATAGGCTCCTCCTTGGTTGAAGCCTGCCAAGGATGGATTTAACTAGACTGAAACCATGAATCTGGCATTGGATGTCTTTGGCCATAGTGGATTCTTGAACTGAACCTTGTCCAGTGAGGTCCTTCATAGTTGCCTCTTGGTGTATCTGACTTCGGGGTTCTTGATCTGAGGGGTGTTGTGCCTTTGGTTGGCATTAGGAGACTCGTCACTCTGAATATTATGCCTTCTTTAGACAATGTCTTCTTCCTCTGTACAGGAACCCCCCCTGAAGTGTATCATTTATTTATTTATCATTTAAAAAAACATTCATTCACTTATTTATTTGGCTGTGCCTGGTCTTAGTTGCTGCATGTGAGACCTTTTAGTTGTAAGGTATAAATTCTTAATTATAGCATATGGTTTCTAGTTCCTAGACCAGGGATCAAACCCGGCTCCCTACACTGGGAATGGGGAGTCTTAGATACTGGACCACCCAGGGAAGTCCTGAGATTATTATTTAAAATAACCTTGAGCTGACTTTCCTCCTGCAGGCTGCACATCTGGTCAATAGACATCTTGGCCCTGCCCTTGTGGAGATGTCATTATTATACAGAGTCCTCTGCTTTGGTGCCTCTCATGACCCACCCATGAGCCAGATATCCCTCCTCTGTGTCCTCAAAATCCAGGGGCCACAAATCCCTTTCTCCAAGTGATTTTCTTGAGAGGAAAGTCTTCCTTCCCCTCCCCATGGGCTGTGATGAAAAACCCTTAAAACTCTTTCCCAAGTGAAGCTCTCCTTCATTTCCATCTTTCTCTACTCTTCTGTTTCAGTCCTTAAATAGTCTTAAAGTGGCTTTAAGGGGCTATGGTCAGAAAAATTAGAATTTTTTATTGCTTTTAATATTTGTCTTATTAAGGTGGTTTGGGATGGCTCAGATAAAGGATCTGCCTGCAATGCAGAAGACCCAGGCTAGATCCCTGGGTTGGGAAGATCCCCTGTAGAAGAGAATAGCAACCCATTCCAGTACTCTTGCCTGGAGAATTCCATGGCCAGAGGAGTCTGGTGGGCTACAGCCCATGGAGTCGCAAAGGGTCGGACACAACTGAGTGCCTAACACTTTCACTTTCAGGAAGTTGTTGGCAGCTATTATCTTAAAGTTTCAGCTAAAACTGGATCAGAAAGTTCTGTATTGTAATACACTGTTATAAAATAAATATATTTGTCTGGATTGTTATGTAATGAGTGCACACGTGTATGAGTATGCATGTGTAAATATATATACACCTCCTTTCTCTTTGTCACACACACACTCAGACACAGTTGTGTGTATATCAGTACATTCTGTTACTCTATAGGACTTTATGGACTTTATGGAGGTTTTCTGAGTGTAAACCCTCAGGCACTGGGTCTGAGATAGACTGGCTTTCTCCATAGGGAATCTGAGTGGGGTCAGGGTGATGGAGACAAAAAAGCAGATAAAAACATTGTAAAGTGAGAAATGCTACTCCCAGGCTGTGTCAGCTACTTGAAGGACAAGGAGACTTGGCTATGATGGAGCAGATGATGTGACCGAACAAGCACCATAGTCCAGAGTAAGGACCTTCCAGTTAATGGATAGTAATTAGAACTTCATCCTATAAATAGCAGGGCATTCCTGGAGCTGCCGAAGACAATGTGTGTGTAAAGTCAATTTCACATCATGATGTCCATCCAACATTTAGGGTTTCCTGCTTCTTGTCTACCCTTCTGCTACTCCCTTTAAGTGTGTGTATCATTGGAATATGTTTCCCTTGCCATCGCCTACCATCAAGGAGACTGACTTTCAGAAACCAACCTAATTAGACAGCTGTATATGTTAATCAAGAATGAAATTGTTCCCTAGAATACAGCCAGCTTTTAGTAAAACTGTATTGTAGAGACAGCTTCGTTCAAGTCTCCACATAAAAATGCTTTGTTTTTCATCAAAATTCAGTAAAAAGGGAATCTGAATTGTGTGCTTATGACTATGCAGATGAAACTCTGCCTACTCCATGAAACTTCATCTCAAAAAATCAGTGCAATTGTCAGGAAAATGCTTATATCTCAAGAAGTTCCTCAGAAATGGAGCAAAATTCAGGGTCAACTAACTCTTTGAGTAAATAAAACATTGATTAAAAAAAAATGTTGCTTAGTTTCTATATGTCAAAGACTGAGTCAAACTGTTTATTTCTGAACTTTAAAAATACTGTTCTCTATGAGTTGAAATGGAAATTCAATGGAAATTTTCCATGGGCTGTACTACTTAAAACATATTATATGTGTTGATTATAAATGCCACTAACTCCTGATATTGTTGCTACTTATATATCTGTTGACTAATATTAACACTGTAACATTTGGTATTAATCTTTCATTAAGAATAGTATCCTATGGTATATTTTTTAAATGTTTTAGTTGGAGGATAATTGCTTTATAATCCTGTGTTGGTTTCTGCCATCTATGATACACTTTTTATCAAGGAGGCAATTATAGGGTAACAAAATTAAAAAAAAAATTGCAGGCTATGTTTTAAGTTTACTTTAGGTTTAAGGGTAAATTCAGTATGTTTATTGTCCTAACTTGAACTGATTTGGTTGTCTAGGGACTTGTTAGAGAATTCACAGGATTTTTCCAGATATTTTAGGGTTGACTGCAAATTAAAACCATATTTGTTTATATATCCTAAAATTACCTTTTAATAGGAGTTCCAGGAGAACAGCTTCTGGAAATGTGAAATATATGAGAGTTTAAAATAAACTATGAAACCTGGTTGGCTAGCATCACTGAATCAATGGACATGAACTTGTGTGAACTCCGGGAGATGGTGAGGGACAGCAAGGCCTGGCGTGCTGCAGTCCATGAGGTTGTAAAGAGTCAGACATGACTTAGTGACTTAACAACAACAGCAAATGCAACCTGAGAGAAATGGTGCTTACAGACTCCACACAGGCTGGTTTGCCTATTAACCTCCAATGGTACCCTCAGAGCTTCCCTAGAATATTCCATATCCAACCATCAGTATGTATAACCTGAAACTAAATTTTTTCGGGTTTTAATCCATAAGTCAAAATATGTTGCAGAGTGTGAGATGGCTTTTCTTTGTAAACTAAGAAATACAGCAGAAGATGAATTCCTATTGTACTCTGTCATGTGTAAATGTTCATGCTGACATTTCAGAAACCTTTGCAAGATTCTTAAGGGTTACACATGCTGAAGTGCAATCCTCTGATACAGATCACTGTGTCATGTTTGCTGAAGTGACATGATCTGGCAAAATTCAGCCCAGCATTTCTAGATAACCCAGGAATCCACCTGGTCCCCAAATGGAACAAGTCACAGCTAAATCAATGCAGCAAGACTAGCCTCATCTCATTTCAAACAAAGGATGACAATTTTACTTTTGCTAAGGGCAGGTTGGGGCTTCCCAGGTGGCTCCGTGGTAAAGAATCTGCCTGCCAATGCAAGAGACATGGGTTTGATCCCTAGGTTGGGAAGATCCCTTGGAGAAGGAAATGGCAACTCATTCCAGTATGCTTTCTTGGGAAATCCCATGGACAGAGCACCCTGGTGGGCTACACAAAGAGGTGGACATGACTTAGCAACTAAACAACAACAAGGGAAGTTTAGGAAAAAATGGAGACGGTGATTCCTTCTAATTATCCATCTATGTATTAGTTACTCCTAAGTACTTAAAACAAGTTTCTTTTCACTTACTTTTTTTTAAGGCTTACTTATTCTCCTGTCAAACTCACCTTAGCCTTTTAGCTTTGTATCACTGAGTGAAGAGGCAGATTTTGAAACCAATCTTCCAATATTTCTCCTACTTCATTTTTCCTACCTTTTTTCTTTTATTTTGCTTATCACATAAATGTTCATGTCTTGCAGCCTTCTTTCTTTGGTTCTTTTCTCTCCCAGATCTGTATATTTTCCCATGTAGATCTTGTTTATCCTCCTAAAATGCAACAGCTATATCTGCATTGTGAATTTCTATAATTCTATTGTAATTATCTCATCTGAACACCAGTGCTGTTTATCCAGCTGCCTCCTAGACATCTCTATCAGGAGGTCTCACGGATGCCTCATCAGCATGAATGATATGATGAACAGACTATTGTTCCTCCCACCCTTGCTCTCACTGTATGGAACCAATCTCCTTTAAAAGAGAACAACCTGCGTCTATCTATACACCCCCGTCTCTATGACTAAGTGAACTGAACTGTTAGTGCTTCTGTCAATAGTCGCCTCTCTCCCAACATCTACATCCTCACTATCAATGTTTGATTTGGGGATTTAGATATTCATACTAATGACTCCTCCAATACAAACTTGAATCCTCCAATATACTTCCAGATCCTTGACTTGTTCTCTGAAGATCTTATCCTCCATTCTGAGACACCGACTCCCATGATCAGCCTAAACTTACCGTACTTTAACAAATACCTCTCATCCTTTTAGTTTTCTTTCTTTACAGCCCCAACTCCAATGATTTCACAAAGCCCTTAGGACCATTCTACAAAATATGGATCCCACATGACTTCTCACTACTCCTCATCCCTCTGATATTTTCAGGCCCTGCTTATCCAGTTGATGTCCCATGGTCAGTCATTACAGTCATATCTCATACATACCCCAAATTCTCCTCCCCTGTAGCCTGGCAAACAAAACCCAGTTAAATATGGTCTTTCATTTATACTGCAGCTGCACCAGAGCAGGTGACTGTGGTGAGAAAAATATGACACAAATGTTCTGACAGGTCTTTAAGTCTAGGATGACTGACTTCAAGTAGACCCCAGTGTTACCTAAAAATTCTCCTCTATTTCCAGTCTAATGGAAGATATTTCTAGATACACACTTCCCTTGATAGAAAGCACAACAGCAAAGGGAATATAGGCACTGTGTTCTGGATCTTTAGGGATTCTCTTGTAAATGATCTAAAACACTGCCTGCTCACATTCACTGGGGAATATACTTAATGGCTAGCTACATGAGGGAGGAAATATTGGAGAAATGCTTCACCTTCCCACGCTTGTAGGTCAACAGGGCATTCTTTCTCTCCCACTCTGCTCTCCACTACCTTCTTTGCATTCTAATTCTTAGCTGGGAACTTTGTTTCTTATTGCACAAAGAAAATAAACACTACCAGACAAAAAGGTCTGTCTTCTCTTTCAAACAAATCTAGAAAGTTTCTGCATTCATAACTGAATACTCATTCTTATTTCTTTCCCACCTCACTCCTCGCCCAACCTCCTTTTCCTACTTCTGATATTGAGGGGTCTCAATCCTAGTATCTCACTGCTTTGGTGATGTCACCTAGCCCCGTACGTTTAAATACCATTCACATGCTGACTGGCCACAATATACATATTGCCAGCCCGATCTCTCTCCTTGATCCCTGACTCAAGTATCCATTAGCTTACTCAGCATTTCCACTTAGAAATTGTAAAGTTTGTTAGGGTGATTCATAAACAGTCACTTTTGCCACAAGGTAGAATTGCATTTCTCTGATACTTCCTCCCTCATGTAGCTAGCGATATGCATATTTTCCCCAGTGATATGTGAGCATGAGTGTTTCAGGTCATTTGTATGAGAAGCTTTAAAGATCCGGAGCATAGTAACCATGTTCCCTGTTTCATGCTTTCTCTCAGGGGAAGAGCGTGTCTAGAAATATTTTCCATTAGAAGATGTTAGAGAGACTGAGTGACTGAAGTAGGCAGCAATGCCGTTGACTTTTGCTGGCCTTGTAGCAAGATTAAGAAATAATTCTATGCTTTTTAACCCAAATATATTTGGAGCTGTTGGTTGTACATCTTAACCTAGCCTACCCTGACTGATCATATTTCTGTTATGCACGTCAAATTTAACATATTTAAACAAACTTGTTCCTTTTCTCTTCAAACCAGATTGGCTCCTAGTTTTCCCCACATCATCACCAGTCTTCCAGTCTCTATGTCAAAAACATCCTTTGTCTCACAACTCATATCCAATTCAACAACGAATCCCATTGGCTCTGCTTTCAAAGTGTAGCCAGATGGGAGCACCAGCACCTACCGCATGAACACTCTGCTCCAAGCCCGACTTCTGCAGTGATCTCCTAACCTGTCTCCCTTCTCCCCCATTTACACCACTGCAGTCAAATCTCTGCATAGCATCAAGAGTGATCTTTTACAAAAAATACAGCAGATTCAGTTGTTCCTCTGCCCTCAATTTTTCAACAGCTTTCTACTGCATGCAAATTAAAATTTAAAGTTCTCTCCTACCTGGCAAGATCCATATCGTCACTTCTAATTTCCTGATTTCACTTCTACTTATCACTCTTCTTTCTCTCAACTCACTGCTTCAGACACTTGTCTCTTTCTACCATTCAAACTCATTGTGTAAACTACTCATCAACTTTTTTTCCTGCCGTTCCCTTGGGTACATACCAATTACCATACATTTAAGCTAAATCAATACTATCTTGTCATGAGGGGGTTAAGTTTCTGGCTAAGACTGATTGCCAAGTACAACAAAGAGCATTCTACATTATTTGGAAATGTTTGTTTTACACTTTCTGCCATCTGTTGACTTGTGACCTTGAGACCTGTTAAATAATTATTATAAGAAACTATATTTGTTTCATTTTTTATTTATATACTTCTGACTATGCTGAGTCTTAGTTGCTGTGAGCAGGCTTTCTCTAGTTGCAGCAAGCAGAGGCTACTCTCTAGTTGTGGTGCACGGGCTACTCAACGCGGTGGCTTCTCTTGTTGTGGAGCAGGGGCTCTAGGGTGCCCCGGCTTCAGTAGCTGCAACGTGTGGATTTCAGTAGTTGTGGCTTGAGGACTCTAGAGCAGTAGTTCAGTAGTCATGGTGCATGGGTTCGGTTGCTCTGCATGATGTGGGATCTTCCCAGTCCAGGGATCGAACCTGTGTCCCCTGCATTGGCAGGCAAATTCTCAACCACTGGACCACTAGGAAAGTCTGTAACTATATTTGCTAGAACTTTTTTTTTTTTTAATTGTTCAGTTAAAGTTGTAAACCAATTGTCATGGATTTAAAATATGTCCATAAATTCTTAGATAGTCCTCATTTCATTAGGTGGAACCTAATAATCCCTACTTTGAGTGGGCTGTACGTAGTGACTCACATCTATAGAATAAAATGTGGCAAAAGTGATGGTGTGGTTTTCAAGACCAGATCATAAAACGCTGCTTGGCTTTTGTGTGTGTGTGTGTGTGTGTGTGTTTTGTGTGTGTGTGTGTGTGTGTGTGTGTTTTGTCACTCTCTTGGATCACTTACTCTGGGGAAAGTTAGTTGCCACATCATGAGGATACTCAAGCAGTCCTATGGAGAGGTCCACCTGATTGGAAATTTAGACCTCCTGTCAAGTGAGAGAGCTTTCTGGGCAAGTAATCCTCCAGCATCTGTCCAGCCTTCAGCTGACTGCAGTTCTGGCCACCAGGTTGACTAACTTCATGTGAGACCCTGGGTCAGGAGCATTCATGTAAGTCCCTGCTCTACTTTTAGAAACTGTGTGAAATAGCAAATGTTTATTATGTTAATCTGCAAAGTTTTGAGTAAGTCACAATGCAAAAAAATAAACACACCCCATTATATTTGTCATAGAGGTTTAATTTCAATAAAATACAGTCAATGTGAAAACTGACCTCTTTAATATGATCTTACTGATTTTGTTGTAAAAAATTAAAATGGTAAAAAATAATGTATCAGTTCAGTTCATTCACTCAGTCGTGTCTGACTCTTTGCAACCCCATGTATCGCAGCATGCCAGGCCTCCCTGTCCATTACCAACTCCCAGAGTTTACTTAAACTCATGTCCATCGAGTTGGTGATGCCATCCAGCCATCTCATCCTCTGTTGTCCCCTTCTCCTCCTGCCCCCAATCCCTCCCAGCATCAGGGTCTTTACCTTAAATTTAAGTACATATGTAAAGTTCTTTGCAAAATTACTCAGAGTGATTACTCATAGAATAATTTTGACTATCAAATTAATTACAAAATGCCTTGCACAATCTCTTCCATGGGAATGAAAGTACGGGATAATCAAGGAGTGAAAAAGCAGCATATGTTGAGTAGGGTGGATGACAGCTTGTCTAGTGTGGAAGGTACAAAATGGGGACAAATGCAAATAATATGTTTCCAGGTAATCAGTTTTGGAATTTATATTTTTAAAAAATTACTTCTAAGTTTAATTAAGTTAAAAATTTTATTGGTCATCTACTATTTGTCAGGAACCAGGCTAAAGATTCAAAGATAAACAGGCCTTTTCTTGGAAGAATCTAGTAGGAGAGTGATAGGATCCGGGAGTACCACATCATGTATGGTGTCAAATGGAGGCACCTTTAGAGCACCTTCAGGTTGTTCTGGACCATTGAAATAGGTTGCATAAATCTTGGATTATGTTATTGTTTATTTGCTAAGTTGTGTCTGACTCTTTGTGACCCCATGGACTGTAGCCCACCATGCTCCTCTGTCCATGGGATTTCCCAGGCAAGAATATTGAATTAGGTTGCCATTTCCATCTCTAGGGGATCTTCCCAATCCAGGGATCAAACCCACGTCTCCTTCATTGGCAGGTGGATTATTTACCACTGAGCCACCTGGAAAGCCCCAAGTCTTCGATAGAATGCACAACAAAAAATCAACTTGAAATGTTCTTACCACAGGAAAAGAAAGAAAAAATGGGAAGGAAAGAGAGAAAGGGCGGGAGGAAGAAAAGATTAAACATTCTTTCATTACCTTCATAGGAAATGAACCTTGGGTTATCATGAGGTCACTCTCACCCATCCCTTAAATATCAAGAATAACTTTCCTTTTCAACTCTTGGTGTTCTCTCTCCATCCATGAAAATAGCTGAGGACATGGTAGAAACTTCAGTAAATTGTTTTGCTAGCCTGGAGGGAAAAAAAAATCTCACCTTGATGACAGAACAGACTCATAAGCACAGCTGTCAGATTAGGTCTGTAAACAGCACTGGTGCCTGCGTGTCAAGCTGTTGTCAGACCACCTGAGACCCTTCACAAAAAGGAGGTTTGGGAACTGTCTCCTAGCAACACCAAGCAGGACCATTTAATACCAAACATTTATTTTCTTTGCATGTCATTCGACTTCGTGACATCCAGAGAGAGGGTTGGGCGAAAGAAGGACAGAGAGCAGTGAAACAAAGGGGACAGTGGAGAGGGCAGAGGACTAGTAAAGGAGGAAGGGGAAGAGGCTGTGGAAGCTTGAGGTAGAAGATACAGGACACTTGGGGAACACTGAAAACCATTTCCTTAGGTAAATAACTTTTTGCTCTTTCAGTCTCAGCTATAATACTTGGTGAAACTTGATTTCCCCAAGACAATCTTGTCTCCCGTGGGGTTCTTATGGGGCTGAAGAATTGTTCCTGAGGCAGCTGTCAATCCTGCCAACTATTTTCTTCATAGCCGAGAGCGGAGAGCTGCGTGTTATTCCTGATTCTACGCATGACTCTCTTCCCACCTGCCAGTTCGCTGTCCTCTGAAATTGTTAATGAAGCAGAGAGTGGGAAGCTGATGCTCACTGTGTCTCCACGCAGAGCACTGTCCTTTCCTGTGTTCCCCATCCCTATGGCCTGTGTGCTGGCTCTGAATTGTACCATGCAGGACAGAGGACTGGAGAGTTGCCTTGTGGCAAGGCCTTCCCTATATCACACACTCTCTAGCACAGAAGCTGACATGAGTCTGGGGTGGTCACCTCCTCTGCGGCATTGTTCTGCTATGGTAGCAGGACTTATTGTGCTAAGCTAAGCCTAAGCTGTGGAGTAGGAAATGGTAACCCACACCAGTTTTCTCACTTGAAAAATTCCACGGACAGAGGAGCCTGGCAGGCTACAGGCCATGAGGTTGCATAGATATAGACACGAATGAGCAATGGCGGCACACAAACCTAAGCTGGCTCAAACTGGACCATGCATCTGAATTACCTGCAAGGTTTATTAAAACTCAGATAGATTGCTGGTCCTCATCCTCAGCGTATCTCATATTCAGTAGACCTGGGGCTGGTTCAGGAATATGCATTTCATATCAGTGAGCAGGAGATAATGACACTGTAGATCCAGACCTTTAACTATAATGTTTCTCACATTGACTCTCACTGGATTAAGTCACAACAATAAGCTGGTTGTTCTCTGTGCTTTGGATTAGTGACATCATAGCTTTCTTCTCTTTTCTTCTGTGGGGGTTATGTGGATGTTGCAGCTGTCAAAGGCAATAGAAAAAATAGGAAGTGGTCAGAATGAGGGATATATTAAAGATAGAACCCATTAATACTAGGGAATTAAATGAGGGATGGAAGGGAAAAGAGAAATTGTGGATAATTTGTAGGGGTTGGCTCTGAGCAATGGTGAATCATGCTATTTGTCGAGATGAGGAGGGAGGTTAGAAAGCAGATTAAGGGAAAGGTAATTCACAGTGGTGAGCAGAGGTTGGAAATAAGTTCAGCTTAATATTAATTTGAGATGTCCCTTAAAAACCAGAATAGGGATCTCAAGTACAGAATTGATAGGTGGATCTTGAATTCAAGGAAGAGAGACAAAATCTGGGATCAGCAGAAGTCAAAGGATATTAATGCTACAGGTGTTAGAGAGAGGTATAGACATGGAAAAATAAGAGTTGAAAAAATAGCCCTGGAGCACTCGAAACTTTGAGTCCTTTGGTTTCATTATCTCATGCAAACCCTCCAAATGCTTTTATGTTAAATGAAAATAGAGACCTGGGAAAAAGAGGAAGTTTGACCTACCGTTTGTAACTGAGCAGGGCAAAGATCTCGTCTGCTGAGTACAAAAGGCTATAGTCTTAACTTCTGTACTGCAATGGGATATATCATTGTGCAATGGCTAAATAGTAATCCTAACTAAAATATTTTTTGATCATCATCAGATAAAGAAAAATATTGCAAAGAATAATTGGGAACATGGACTAAGGATCTAAAGAGTGAAGACAGCGTGTTATAATGTATTTTTACTTGATCCTTGATGGGTCTTAGCAGTAATAAAGATTATGTCATTTAGATCTTAAAAGATTTATCTTCAGGCTTTGATAAATGCCAAGTCCATGATTGCAGTTGTCTTAAAATAACTCACACAATTAATTTTAAGTGCGCAAAGAGGGGGCAGAGTATAGAAACGAGATGGTTCTGCATGAATGATGGATAGTTTTAGGCATGCTAACAAGAGCTATAAAGTAGGAATGGAACGTGTCAGCATGCACACTCACCACTGCACAGCTGCCTCTTGCAAATTGGAAAGAAAAATAACGCCAGGCCAGCATCAGCAAGGTTAAACCAGAACTCAGAATTGCCCAAAGCCTAGAAAATCCTCAGAGAGAAAAGGAAGAAAGAAATATTTGAGGGCAGAATTCTACAAAAAAGATTAAATGCCTAAAAAGATTTATTTAAAACATTTAGAATTGGAAATAAAATGTTCTTATAAAATATTGAGCTTAACTATTCAAAGTGTCTGTTTGTCTCAGACAAAATCAAGAATCCAGCCATGTTTTATTATCATATGGCTCATTCTAGCCAAAATTGTTTATTAAAAAAAAAGAAAGATACATTTCTATAGTAATCACATTTTATTATTCAGTTTCTCCCCATGGTGATACTGGGAGAGAGGGAAATTTTCTGCCATTCGTGCATTTATTCCAGACAAAGTACTGGTTCCAACCTCTGCTCTTCCTGACCATCTTTAAACTTGACAGACTTTAAACTTGTCAGACAAATAGAATGGCCAGTGATGGAGTAGAAAGACTCTCAGTTCAACTCCTCCCATGGGCATATAAAAACTACAGCTATTTACAGAGCATCTATCTTTGAGCATGAACCTGAAGACTAACAGAAAAGCTTGTCAACAGCTTAAGATATAAAGAAGAAACCACAACAAGATGGGTAGGAGGTGCAGTACAGCTAAGACTCACAGCCTTAGTAGGTGACCCACAAACAGAAGGATAATCACAATTGCAGAGGTTCTCCTCCCAAACCTAGAGGTCCATGCCCCACACTGAGTTCCCTGTCCTGCACCAGAAAGGAAAGCCCAGAACCTCTGGCTTCAAAGGCCAGCAGGGCTTGCATATGGGAGCACTGGAGGGCTGTAGGAATAGAGTTCCCACTCTTAAAAGAGTGCAGGCAAAAATCTCAAAACCTCCAAGCCACAACATAGAGATAGTAATTTGAGAGATGCCTGAATCAGACCCATTTGCTGATCTTAGAGAGCCTCCTGGAAAGGCAGGAGGCAGCTGTGACTCCTGATGGGAACACCAATGGTAACAGCAGTGAATTTTGGGGAGCTTGTTTTACCCTGAGGGCACAGGTGCTGGCCGGCTCCTTCTTTGGCATCCTCTCTCTAAATTATTAGTGCTGGGGGCTCACCTGCTCACCAGCTAGGAATCCCCTGGGCCAAACAGCTAGCTATGTTGGGCACCTAATCCCACCACCAGTGGGCCTGCACCAGCCCTGGTTGTCCTGGGTCCCAGAGTCAGCAACGCTGGGACCTAGCCCCACTGATCCACTACTGGGCCATCAGAGATTACTAACCTCTTTCTCTGATTTACCGGTGTCATCAGTTCAGTTCAGTTCAGTTGCTCAGTCATGTTCGACTCTTTGCACCTCCATGGACTGCAGCCTGCAGGGCTTCCCTGTCCATCACCAACTCCTGGAGTTTGCTCAAACTCATGTCCATCGAATCAGTGATGCCATCCAACAATCTCATCCTCTGTCATCCTCTTCTCCTCCTGCCTTCAATCTTTCACAACATCAGGGTTTTTTCTAATGAGTCATTTCTTTGCATCAGGTAGCCAAAGTATCGGAACGTCAGCTTTAGCATCAGTCCTTCCAATGAATATCCAGGATTGATTTCCTTTAGGACTGACTGGATTGTTCTCCTTGAAGCCCAAGGGACTCTCAAGAGTCTTCTCCAACACCACAGTTCAAAAGCATCAATTCTTTGGCACTTAGCTGTCTTTATGGGCCAAATCTCACATCCATACATGACTACTGGAAAAACCATAGCTTTGACTCGGCAGACCTTTGTTGGCAAAGTAATGTCTCAGCTTTTTAATATGCTGTCTAGGTTTGTCATGGCTTTTCTTCCAAGGAGTAAGTGCCTTTTAATTTCATGGCTGCAGTTTGACATCACCTCTTTTGTCGAAATCAATATTTAGACCTCATGGACTGTAACCCGCTAGGCTCCTTCTGTTCATGGAATTCTCGAGGCAAGAATACTGGAGTGGGTAGCCATTTCTTTCTCCAGGGGATCTTCCCAAACCAGCCCAACCCAGGAATCAAACCCGGGTCTCCTGCACTGCAGGAAGATTCTTTACCATCTGAGCCACAGGGAAGCCCCCAAACCAATATTAACACCTTTAGTTACCAATATATTCTTTTTTCTTAGTACCTACAGTCCATCTGGCTGATCACTGAAAACTTATTACAGGCTTTTGCCTATTGTTGAAATGAGCTACTTTTCCTTAAATTTTCTTTTATCTTTTTCAAAATAGGGCCAGCACTTGCTCATATTTTTATATTTGACACAATTTCTTTAATATTAACAACGAAGTCTGAAATATAAGTAGTCTATTGATATACATTCATGTAAAATGCTTGGACAGTCCTGCCAGTTAACTCTTTTGCTTTTCACTCTATCTTATTTGGTTTATTATTTCTAGTTTGAAGATTTTTCTCTTAGGTAGAGAAAAGTAGACTTCTTTTGTCTTCTCTTTATCATCTGATATCATGAGGCCATCTGTTTCAAACACAGCAGCTATACCATTTTTATTCTTTCCCAAAATGTAGTTAAAATAAAGTGCTTTTGGTTCTCTGCCATTCCTTTCAAGTTTTAGTTCATTCTGGGTTTCAACATTCCTCAGAGCTCAGAATATGCATTCATTCTTGGGTGCAGAGTTCTCTTTTCACCTTTTATACACGTGCTTTAAAAACTAATCCATCTAACCAGAATGACTTTTGTGCCACTCTGGCTTCCTCTTTTTCTTCATTTGTATTTATGTATTCAGAATTTAAGATTTAAAAAATAAATTTAAATTGTCTAGAGAATTGTAGAGTCTTCTTGGAATCTGAACACAGGATCTTGGCTTTCTCTGATAGGCACCAAGCTGTGTGAGTTAATTCCTAGGGAAGTTATACACCTGATAGTTACTTTGTGTATTTATGTTTCTCACACTGGACTCTAATCTCCTTGGTGACAGGAACAAGGGCTCTTTTAAAAAAAAAAATTTTTTTTTCCAGAATGTGGAATCTTCATTGCGGCATGTGGAATCTAGTTCCCTGACTAGGTGTCAAACCCATGCCCCCTGCATTAGGAGCGTGGAACCTTAGCCACTGGACCACAAAGGAAGTTCTGAGAATGGTGGCTTTATTGCTTACCATAGTTTTCTCAGCAACTCACACTGAGTCTAGAACATAAAAGAATGTCTTTATTAAATACATATCAGCTGAGTGTTTGCTTGCCCTCAGCACTGCACAGAGCTCAGATACTTGAGTTTTGTGAACACTAACAATGGGCTGAGAGACCAACATAATAGATGGTTTTCTCTGTTTCAGTTAGAGAAAGGTTCAACAAGCTGGCACCAGAGTTGTTTCCTCTCTCTCACTCGGCCTCCACTGAACCGCTAAAATGTCCACAAACTGCTCTCAGTGCAAAGTCAAAGAATACCCCTGTTTAACTTACATATTTCTTTTTTCAACTCATGAATCAGTTATCTCAAACCAAGCCCAAAGCAGCAACACAAAAATCATATTCCGAGTTCACAGTCCTTGGCCGATCAATTTATGTTGACCAGATGGATTCAGTCAGGGTCCAGTGTCCAGACAACGTTTCAACCCAGCCTTATGGACATTGTTAGAAAGGTCCAGATGTCACTGACATGCAATGATTTTCAGAGGGCTGGGCATGAGAGAAAAGCTGGAGTTACCATGACTGATTGACTTGGAGAGACTGCTTACACTTCTCTTGTTATTTCTTTCTGATGATCTTAAACCAGGAATGTTTTCAAAACGAAGAGGAAGGGGAAAGAAAAATATTGCTGAGTATAATGTTAAAATATTTCAATAGATTTTGCATAACTTTATCCATGTGCAAGGAATTAGCCTGGAAGGCAGTAGAATCGGAGATGAAGTGAAAGAGAAAGCTGCTCACCCCTGAACCACAATGAACAGAGTGTGGAGTGTGAAGATGAACTTGAAACCATATTCGGGGCCTGTCAAAACATGGCAGGCTGAGCTGAAGCTTTCATCCAAGCACATTATGTTGAATAAATAATAAAAAATTACACATTTGAGCGCCAAAGAAAAGATATTCCCTGGAACATGGGTAAGAGGAAACTGATGCACGGTTGCTCTGTGGTGCAGGTCGGGAGTTTCTGACCCAGGAGCCACTGAGGAACTGGATTTGGGCTCTGTCTTCCATGAAGGCTGCTCTCCATGTTATACTCTCTATCTCTAAACAGTCAGTAAAGTGTCTTAAAAAGCCACAGACTGATTCGTGCTAGGCTTTGGGGAATCGGGGGAGCAGCGCTCCCTGCCTTAAGTGAGGGTAGGGCTTGGAAGCTGTTCACAGCGGAGGACTGGGGTCAGCTGGTGAACTGAGGTACCACCGCAGAGCGATACCAGGGGGCTTGGTGTCGGGCACTTAACAGGGAAAACACGTCCTCTTTATGTGCCAAGTGGATTATGAGCTCATCCCATAAGGTGGTGTAAGTGGTAAAGAACCCCCCTGCCAATGCAGGAAGCATAAGAGACACAGGTTCAATCTCTGGGTGGGGAAGGTCCCCTAGAGGAGGGCATGGCAACCCACTCCAGTAGTCTTGCCTGGAGAACCCCATGGATCTAGGAGCCTGGCAGGCAACAGGCCATAGGGTTGCAAAGAGTCAGACGTAACTGAAGCGACAGCACAACACGCATGTATATGGAAGAAAAGCATTTCTTTATTTTGAAGCCAAAAGTAAATGAGACTTTTGATATAGGGGTTATATAACCTGAAATGGAAAGAGGCTTGCCATGCCATGCTCAGTAGGTCCAACTCTTTGTGACCCCATGGACTGTAGCCCACCAGGCTCCTCTGTCCATGGGGTTTCCCAAGCAAAGTACTGGAGTGGGTCGCCATGCCCTCCTCCAGGGGATCTTCCTGACCCAGGGATTGACCCCAGGTGTGCTGTGTCTCCTGCATTGACAGGCGGCTGCTTCCCCTCTGCACCACCTGAGAAAGCTGGAAAGAGTCTTAGCAGTGTTCTATGGGGATGGCCAAAATGTCCCTCTGGTTTTTAAGCAAAAATAAGAGACTCATTTTTCATTTTTCTAAGAATTTTATTGAACAATATATTCATTATTTGTTCCACTCCCTTCTGCCATTTTCCCAAGAGACTTCATAACTCCATCTTCACAAAACTTTTTACCTTTTTGATAAAAAGATAAAAGAACTTTTCCAAGTGCCTTTCACAGTCTTCCAGGGAACTGAAAAATTTTTTTCCATTAAGCGAATGTTGTGAAATTCAAAGGTTCAATGTCTGGTGAATATGGCAGATGAAGAAGAACTTTATAATTAGTAGAACTGAGGACTACAAAGGTCCCTATACATTATGGAAAAACTGATGCCATGAGCTAGAATTCTAGCTTTTCATCCAGTCTTTCCTCTACCCTGCACTGCTTTGAAACTAAGTGATGGCAGGGATAAGATGGGGATTTAGCATGGTCTGAAGCTAACAGATAGGGCTTTGGAGCCAGATGACCTTAGTTTGAATCCAGGCCCCTTCCTAAAAGAGTGAGTGACCCTGGGCAAAGTACTTAATTCTCTGTGCTTCGTTTCTCACCTGTAAAATGGGGGCAGTAATTATACTAAACTTACGTGGATGCTGGGAGAGTTAAGTGAGTTGATCCATGTACTTTGATGTGAATATCATTAAGTATTTGGAAAATCCTAGATATTACTATTATATTTCTATAATTTGGCTCCAATCTACCTTTCTAGTCTCATATCACCAACATGCCCTTCCCCATCACTCAATGTTTTGCTAGGGTTCCCTTCTTGCTGTTTCCAGAAAAACCCAGATTTTTCATGCCCACATGCAATTCTTTCTGCCTGAAATGATTTCTGCTACCTTCTACATATCTCAGTTTTGAGATTAAAATCTTTTACTTCCAAATCTTCAGGCAGCCTTCTCTCTCATCCTTACTAACACAGTCAAATGTTCTGTCTGTTCACTCTCCTTTTCCAATGGCAGCTTTGCTGCTCCTGTTGAGGCTGGTTGTGACCCCAGAACCCTTGTCACACTCTATTAGAGCAGCAAGTCTCCATCACTCAGAGTCAGCATGCAAGCATGACCTGCTGGTCCTCTTGAGATGACTCCCCATCCTTTCCTGGTTCATCATCCTCTATTTTACAAATAAAGAACACAGAGAAAAATCATGTCCTTTTATCCTCTGGATCCACAGGCTTCCACTCACAGCTTCTCACTGGATTCTCCTAAAATATATTTTAGCACAATCCTCTCTCTAAAACTGCCTATATAGCATTTTCTCAGTGGCATGCTGTCGGGCTGAGGGTAAATGCCATATCTGAGGATAAATGACAAATGTGTCTCTATCTCAGGGAATTTTCTCCCTAGAAGAAAATATAAAGTTTTCTCTTCTTGTTTTCAAAGACCCAGAAGCTCAGCTCTCTCTGGGGCCACAGGGTGGTCAAGACAGTTTTCCTTGCAGAAAGAAATCCTTAGGTTCCATCTTTCTCTATAAAGTTTTGGAAGATATTGATTTCTTTCATCAAACCTGTGTCATGGAGGTGTTGTGAAGATTAATGAGCTGATGCTTATGAAGTGTTATCATCTACCTCCAAAGAAAAGGAGATAAAAAGAATAACTCACCAAACCCCCTTCATTTCAAGTAAATCTTTTCTGACCCACTCACTAGAGCTCACTTTCAGCACTGGGCTTCTTGAAAATCTGTATGAACAACTTGCAATTTACCAGTGGTTTTATTTTCATATTTGAGAATATGGAATAGTGAGTTTTCTCTCTAGTTCTTAGTTTTCAATATGTGCTTCCTTATAGGATTTCATACTTGTTAGTACCGATGAGGGGGCGGAAACTGAAAATGAACGTTCTGAGAGCTACAGCATGTCAGTCAGCAAGCCAGGAATCACTAGCTGCCACCACCAACAAGAAAACAAGAGGCAGACATTTCAATTAAATTTTTTTTCACCAAAGAAGAACCCATAAGGGGGAAAAAATTGGAAAAAATTGATATAAATGTATGTATAACTGAATCACTCTGTTGTATACTTGATACTAACACAACATTGTAACTTAACTAAATTTCAATAAAAAATAAAATGAAAATCAAATCAAATCAATAAAAATGGTTAAAAAAGAACTATATTTACCCAGAAATCTAGAAAAAAATACAGTGAGGGAAGCTCTTCTTGAATAAACTTTGAGTAGCTTTGTAGGAAACTCTCATTCAGCCAGTCACAAGCTATTCTATGATACTGAATTCAATAAATCCTCGCTCTTTCCTCGAATTGAATTTCATAGACACATCTGTTACATAATGTATTGTGATTACACATGACTGCTAAAATTGTTTACAGAGAGCTTGGCACATCTGTTGGGATGGCTGCATCACACAGAACCTATGCGGAGAATTAGTTATGGTCTGTAAATGCTACAGCAGCACTAATTCATTATTGTGATCATCAAGACTCTGAGCTTTGCCGTGCAGTTTTCTGAGGGGAAAAAATTCCAGAGGAGGTTCTGGTCCAAGAGGAAACCCAACCCAACCAGATCTCTTATCTTGCATTATTTCATTCAACTGAGTCACTTGTAGCTCCTGAGTCCCTCTCTTACCTTAGTTCCTCTTCCCAATGTGAAAAATTACATAAATGATCACCGGGGTTTCAGAAGGCATTGTGATGCTGAAAGCTCTGTATACCAGTGATGAAACACATCATGGAGACAGGGTTTTGGGTGAAGTAGGAAAGAATGAATAGCTTTACTGCTAAAGGGGGACATAGCAGTCTCATGCCCTCAAAATCATGTGTCCCCACTTGGGGAAGATAATGATAAGTTTTAGTGAAAGAAGGCATACTCAGCTCATGGATGTTCTTGCAATGGGTTGGTGGTGAGATTAGTAGGAGTCAACACCGTCACCTTCAGGTCCAATTGATCTGGGGTCTACATGCTTGTCAGCAGCATACCGTAACTTTTCCCATCTGGAAAGGGTTTCAGTTCAGTTCAGTTCAGTCACTCACTCCTGTCTGACTCTTTGCAACCCCATGAACCGCAGCACGCCAGGCCTCCCTGTCCATCACCAACTCCCGGAGTCCACCCAAAGCCATGTCCATCGAGTCGGTGATGCCATCCAACCATCTTATCCTCTGTCATCCCCGTCTCCTCCTGCCCTCAATCTTTCCCAGTATCAGGGTCTTTTCCAATGAGTCAGCTCTTTGCATCAGGTGGGCAAAGTATTGGAGGTTTAGCTTCAACATCAGTCCTTCCAATGAACACCCAGGACTGATCTGCTTTAGGATGGACTGGTTGGATCTCCTTGCAGTCCAAGGGACTCTCAAGAGTCTTCTCCAGCACCACAGTTCAAAAGCATTAATTCTTCTGTGCTCAGCTTTCTTTATAGTCCAACTCTCACATCCATACATGACCACTGGAAAAACCATAGCCTTGATTAGATGGACCTTTGTCAACAAAGTAATGTCTCTGCTTTTTAATATGCTGTCTATGTTGGTCATAAAAAAGGGTTTTAGCATCTGCAAAATAGCTCAAAGATATTGTATGTATCCACTGATGGAGTTACAGGACCATATCCCAAGGCTGCTCTTGACTATTTATTCCTGGTCTTGCATCCCCTCCCTTCCATAATTGACAACTGCTTGGGTCTGCCTACTGGAATGCAGGGAAAGTCATGGAGGCTGAATGAAGGCTGTTTCCTATAATCTAAGAAATAGGGGGCACAAAGGCCCTATGCCCAGGAGCCCCAGAAGGGCCCTGCCTGGTATCAATCATGATAGTTACAACTCCAGGAGGAAAAATTATCCTTCACTATAACTGTATTCTCAATATTAGCCCACATTAACAATTATATTATATATGTATTAATAATATCATCACCAACTCCAAATTGGCACTTGCTCTCTACCTCTATGGGCTTCCCAGGAGGCTCAGTGGTAAAGAGTCTACTTCCTAATTCAGGAGATAAAGGAGACGTGGGTTCGATCCCTGGGTCAGAAAGATCCCCTGGAGGAGAAAATGACAACCCATTCCAGTTTGCTTGGCTGGAGAATCATGTGGACAGAGGAGCCTGGCGGGCTTACTGTCCATGGGGTCACAGAGAGTCAGAAACGACTGGCGATTGGGCATGACCAAGTAGGCAATCTACCTCTATAAAAATTAAATCATGAGCTGCTGCAGCTGCTGACATTCAACACCCAGTGAACGTTCTGGATGGAGATCAGGAATGAGGTTCTCTGTGCTCTCAGAAAAACTGGCAGAACAGCCTTTCAGATATTTTCAGAAGATTTTATGAGCCCAATTCTTGCATCTCCTCATATCTAGAAAAATACTCAGATCATTCTCAGGGACATCTATTCCTCGTGACTAGCAGCAAGACTCTACCAAAATGTGTGCTTGACCACATGTACCCCACTTCACTAAAGTCATGTATAATACTGACCCTTCCCCCTACCTCTTTGGAGCAGTTTCTCAGAGCTATCTGAAATGCTCTCTCCTGGGCTATAGTTCTCATTTTGTTCCAAATGAAACTTAATTCACAACTCTCACATTGTGTCTTTTTTTCAATTAACACCATCCTATTCATATGCATGTGTATATATCAATTGATTAATAGATAAAATGAGGTTACATAGTTTTAACTGAACTCTAAAACTATTCCTGAAATAATGATCTAATAAAATAAAGATTAATAAACTCTACTTAACTCATTGTGAAAGGGGAAAAGCAACATGGCATAATTGATATGTAAATGTTTACTATGCACACGGTATTTCTGTTATAACCTAAATGATTTAAAAGTTAGAATAATTAGAATAAATTCACATATCTAACGGTCTCCCCAAAAGGGAGGAGAAAAAAACATATGTGCACAACTAACAATGTTGATGTTGTTCAGTTGCCAAGTTGTGTGTAACTCTTTGCAGTTCCATAGACTGCAGTACCCCAGGCTTCCCTGTCCCTTACTTTCTCCTGGAGTTTGCCCAAGTTTATGTCCATTGAATCAGTGATGTCATCCAATCATCTCATTCTCTCTTGCCCTCTTCTCCTTTTGCCCTCAATCTTCCCCAGCATCAGGATATTTTCCAATGAGCTGGCTCTTTGCATCAGGTGGCCAAAGTATTGGGACTTCAGCTTCAGCATCAGTCCTTTCAATGAGTATTTAGGGTTGAGTTCCTTTAAGATTGAAGGATCATAAGAGACTACTACCAGCAGCTCTATGCCAATAAAATGGACAACTTGGATGAAATGGACAAATTCTTAGAAAAGTATAACTTTCCAAAACTGAACCAGGAAGAAATAGAAGATCTTAACAGACGCATCACAAGCAAGGAAATCGAAACTGTAATCAAAAATCTTCCAGCAAACAAAAGCCCAGGACCAGATGGCTTCACAGCTGAATTCTACCAAAAATTTAGAGAAGAGCTAACACCTATCTTACTCAAACTCTTCCAGAAAATTGCAGATGAAGGTAAGCTTCCAAACTCATTCTATGAGGCCACCATCACCCTAATTCCAAAACCAGACAAAGATGCCACAAAAAAAGAAAACTACAGGCCAATATCACTGATGAACATAGATGCAAAAAATCCTTAACAAAATTCTAGCAAACAGAATCCAACAACATATTAAAAAAATCATACACCATGACCAAGTGGGCTTTATCCCAGGAATGCAAGGATTCTTTAATATCCGCAAATCAATCAATGTAATACACCACATTAACAAATTGAAAGATAAAAACCATATGATTATCTCAATAGATGCAGAAAAAGCCTTTGACAAAATTCAACATCCATTTATGATTAAAACTCTCCAGAAAGCAGGAATAGAAGGAACATACCTCAACATAATAAAAGCTATATATGACAAACCCACAGCAAGCATCACCCTCAATGGTGAAAAATTGAAAGCATTTCCCCTGAAATCAGGAACAAGACAAGGGTGCCCACTCTCACCACTACTATTCAACATAGTGTTGGAAGTTTTGGCCACAGCAATCAGAGCAGAAGAAGAAGTAAAAGGAATCCAGATAGGAAAAGAAGAAGTGAAACTCTCACTGTTTGCAGATGACATGATCCTCTACATAGAAAACCCTAAAGACTCTTCCAGAAAATTACTAGAGCTAATCAATGAATATAGTAAAGTTGCAGGATATAAAATTAACACACAGAAATCCCTTGCATTCCTATATACTAACAATGAAAAAACAGAAAGAGAAATTAAGGAAACAATACCATTCACCATTGCAACAAAAAGAATAAAATACTTAGGAGTATATCTACCTAAAGAAACAAAAGACCTATACATAGAAAACTATAAAACACTGATGAAAGAAATCAAAGGGGACACAAACAGATGGAGAAACATACCGTGTTCATGGATTGGAAGAATCAATATTGTCAAAATGGCTATTCTACCCAAAGCAATCTATAGATTCAATGCAATCCCTATCAAGCTACCAACGGTATTTTTCACAGAACTAGACCAAAGAATTTCACAATTTGTATGGAAATACAAAAAACCTCGAATAGCCAAAGTAATCTTGAGAAAGAAGAATGGAACTGGAGGAATCAACCTGCCTGACTTCAGACTCTACTACAAAGCCACAGTCATCAAGACAGTATGGTACTGGCACAAAGACAGAAATATAGATCAATGGAACAGAATAGAAAGCCCAGAGATAAATCCACGAACCTCTGGACACCTTATCTTTGACAAAGGAGGCAAGGATATACAATGGAAAAAAGACAACCTCTTTAACAAGTGGTGCTGGGAAAACTGGTCAACCACTTGTAAAAGAATGAAACTAGAACACTTTCTAACACCATACACAAAAATAAACTCAAAATGGATTAAAGATCTAAATGTAAGACCAGAAACTATAAAACTCCTAGAGGAGAACATAGGCAAAACACTCTCCGACATAAATCACAGCAAGATCCTCTATGACCCACCTCCCAGAATATTGGAAATAAAAGCAAAACTAAACAAATGGGACCTAATGAAACTTAAAATCCTTTGCACAGCAAAGGAAACTATAAGTAAGGTGAAAAGACAGCCCTCAGATTGGGAGAAAATAATAGCAAATGAAGAAACAGACAAAGGATTAATCTCAAAAATATACAAGCAACTCCTGCAGCTCAATTCCAGAAAAATAAATGACCCAATCAAAAAATGGGCCAAAGAACTAAACAGACATTTCTCCAAAGAAGACATACAGATGGCTAACAAACACATGAAAAGATGCTCAACATCACTCATTATCAGAGAAATGCAAATCAAAACCACAATGAGGTACCATTACATGCAGTCAGGATGGCTGCTATCCAAAAGTCTACAAGCAATAAATGCTGGAGAGGGTGTGGAGAAAAGGGAACCCTCTTACACTGTTGGTGGGAATGCAAACTAGTACAGCCGCTATGGAAAACAGTGTGGAGATTTCTTAAAAAACTGGAAATAGAACTGCCATATGACCAGCAATCCCACTTCTGGGCATACACACTGAGGAAACCAGATCTGAAAGAGACACGTGCACCCCAATGTTCATCGCAGCACTGTTTATAATAGCCAGGACATGGAAGCAACCTAGATGCCCATCAGCAGATGAATGGATAGGAAGCTGTGGTACATATACACCATGGAATATTACTCAGCCATTAAAAAGAATTCATTTGAATCAGTCCTAATGAGATGGATGAAGCTGGAGCCCTTATACAGAGTGAAGTAAGCCAGAAAGATAAAGAACATTACAGCATACTAACACATATATATGGAATTTAGAAAGATGGTAACGATAACCCTATATGCAAAACAGAAAAAGAGACACAGAAATACAGAACAGACTTTTGAACTCTGTGGGAGAATGTGAGGGTGGGATATTTCAAAAGAACAGCATGTATACTATCTATGGTGAAACAGATCACCAGCCCAGGTGGGATGCATGAGACAAGTGCTCGGGCCTGGTGCACTGGGAAGACCCAGAGGAATCGGGTGGAGAGGGAGGTGGGAGGGGGGATCGGGATGGGGAATAAGTGTAAATCTATGGCTGATTCATATCAATGTATGACAAAACCCACTGGAAAAAAAAAAAAAAAAAAAAAAAAAAAAAAAAAAAAAAAAAAAAGATTGACTGATTTGATCTCCTTACTGCCCAAATATAACTTCATCCAGAGAAGAAGAAACCCTCTCAATGTGCAGGAGGACAGAGGTTGTTTTGTTTGAAAAGGAAAAGGGAAGGTTTCATAGAAGTATCACTGAGCTAGATCTTAAATAAGGGATGAACTTTGCTGGTGAAAGTGCAAGGAACAGATATTGTAAGTAGAATGAACAGCAAGGGTAAAGTTATGGGGACAGAAACCCTCTACATATTGAAAACATGTTTGGGTGGAATATAAAAAGCAAGCAAAGAGGTAGTGGGAGGTAATGTAGAAACATTATTTTTTAAACTTACCTTAGGGTTTCTTATCTGTAAAATGGGCATAAAATAATTGGCTTATTTGTGAAACTGTAGGAGTCGATGCATGTGAATTTCTTGGTGCCAAACACATGAAAAGCACTTGATAAATGGTAGCAACTGCTCTGCATTATACATTTTTAATAATATTCCACAGAACTTGGAAGAAATCATGCTCTCTGTAAATATGAAATTGTGATTAATTTATCTCAATTAGATCAGTCTTATATTTTTCTATTTGTTTACTTAATTGATCATTTGTGGTCTACAGCAGAAGTCGGCAAATTACAAACAATGGGCAAACCCCCCTGCAGTGGCATGTTTTTTAAATAAAGTATTATTGAAACACAGTCACAGCTGCTTATTTACATGATGTCTCTGGCAGAGCTGCAGATTTATGACAGAAACCATGGCCCTCAGAGCCTAAGATATTTAGTATCTGACCCTTTCCAGAAAAAGTTGTCCAACCTTTGGTCTAGAAAGGCAAAATTCCATTTCTTGTTACAATTTTTTTCTAAATTTCTTTTAATACTTACAGCAATTTTCAATACTGATATTTTTGGTTCTGCATTTCCTGATGCTTAGGATTCACTGTGATATTTAATTTGTATCATTTTCAAGTGCCACTATTTGTATAATTTATTTAATGTTTTGCAGTTCTTTAATCTGATATCTATATTAACTCCTGATATTTCTTTGATTGTATCTCTCAAGTTAAGTCTTTTTCCTTGTTATGATTGCATCTCTTTCAATATATTTTTAAAATTTAGTACAAGGTGAATTTATCCCATTGGCCTATATTTTTAAAATTACTTATCCTTAATCTTAATACTATCTTTTTATACTTTCCTTTGTACCTACCTTTTGTTCTGTGGGATGCATGTTATTGTGTCTCTGTATGTGTGTATGAGAGAGAGATGAAAAGGTTGAAGGATAGAAATGAAAAAGAGAGAGAAAAAAGAGAATCCAACTGCAGATAACAAAATCCACTGTAGATAGTTTAAGCAGAATAGGATTTTCTACCAGGCATGTATTTCAGTGGTTTGTGAAATTGTCGGAAAGGCTGGAAGAGCAGTGTCTGGGCAGAGTTCCCTTCTCCTGGGTTTGCACTGCTCAGCCATGCCTCTGGTTGAGAAGCTGGAGGTCATGGACAGGAACTATGGAAACCGAGGGCTGTGGCCGTGGGCCTCAGTTGTCACAGCAGGAACACTGCCATTCCCATTGTGGCTGATGCTTTTTTCTGGGCCACGATGCTTCCACTGCGATCTCTATCAGGAAATGAATGCTTTGTGCTCCACCTTCCTCTCTCATGTTCAAGTTCAAATCAGAGTGAATACATGTGATGGGTTTCCTAAAACCCATCAGGAACCCCAGTGCATGGATGTCTGGGAAATGTAGATTTTAGTTCTCTGTTCTCTGCAATATACAGAGGCATTAAAAAAATATATAATTGTTGAGCAAACCAATCTACCATATCCATTACCTCCTATTCTTCCCTGTTTTGAATAGTATGCATAGCTTTGAATAATACACATGAGCTTAAATAGTGCACATACATTTCTGTTTCTTAATTTATCAATATTAATAGGGATCTATTGCCTCTCAGATATGAAATATGAAGTATCCAACTCTATTTTCTCTTAAATATGAAAGATAAAGCAATAAACTCACTCCCATATCCATTTTTTTTCATCTTTGTCATACTTTATATAAACCTTTTTCATGGTTTATAGCATTTACATTCTGTCCTATAACTGTATTTCACCCAGCGACTGGCATTTGTTCTACACTTTTATAGATTTAATTATACTGAAAATCTTTTCTTACTATGGCATTTCCTTTCCTGACATTAATTTGATATATCTCATGCTTGGCTGTATTTCATTAACAGATATGTCTGCCTTGCAGCATATTAGTAAAAATTGAAATAATGTGCATAGAACGCCTTGTGCATAGTAGTGCCCGATATGAGGTCATTCCTATTGTTTTTATTTTTTATTAATAAAGAAAAATTAATTGAAAAGACAAACTGAGAATGTAATTAAGATAGTGGTAGAACATAATTCACATCATATGAATAAATTTTGAACCCTGTTGTTTTTCTAAGCATAAGACTGCTTGATTTGAGTCTTTCCTCAAAGATACTATATTATGACATTAAACTAGATAACTTGTTCAAGGGTGCAGTGTCATCAGTTTTCTGAAATATGACCCAAGAAATTTTAAAGAGTCATCTGTGACCTTGGACAAGTTATCTAGTTTAGTGGGTCTCCGTTCAGCAATGTTCATAATCCCTTCAGCCTCTTACCACTCTATATTGTATTTTCCTGACTCTTGGTGGATTACCTGTAACTATTTTTAGAATCTAAGTTTGGCTTCTTCCAGGTGTTCTGAATGCTCCTTGACATATTTTCTGCACAATCAGTTGATGTGTGTGTGACAAGGAATGCCAACTAATTCTAGTAATAATCTAAAAAGTCTATCACTGAGATAGAAATTTATATCATGCTTATCAAAATCCAGGGGTAGTGAGCTTTTGCTTATCTACTGGTCATGTCAAATAAATGTATGCAATATGTAAAATAAAAATGTGACTTTATTTGTATTCAAGTCCCAAGTAGAATTTTTGGAAACTCTGGAGCTATTTTGGATATTTATTTGAAAAAAAAATCCAAATGTCATTGGGGAAAAGACATATAATGATTTCCAACAGGCTGAAAGTCTCATTAAAATGAGGGATATTGTCGAAACAAAAATTTAAAAAAAGAAAAACCTCATGACTTCATGAATGTCTGTGTGTGTGTGTGTTTTTTTTTTTTTTTTTTAATGATTGCAGGGTGGTCACAGGCTTCTAAAGCTCTGGTCTAGAATATTCAATTAAAAAATCATAACTGGATATCATGATATTGATTTTCAGAAATATGATCCAAGAAAACAAAACTCTTAAGAACTAACACAGCAATGATTTCTCCAAACACTCATATTGTTGAAATTGGAGATGATGGGAGAACATATGTATGAAAGCACAATATTAACATTTAGTGGGAAGACATTTTTTGAGTCTGTAACATGGGATAGAAATTTCATTAAGAGGCAAAGTTGCACTGGCTAGTCTTAACCAAGGTTATCATGGAAAAGTTAAAAATGTGTCTGCATAATCTCACTGAGTCTATGTTTAGTGTCTGGAATTTGTGTTAGTTCAAGTAACTATAAATAAAAAACTAGCAGCTACCTAGGCCCTTCTGACTTTGGACTTGCACACAAAAGAAGTGTTAATGGGAGCCCATTTGCAAAATTTGAAAATGAATCCTGAATTTTTTTGCAAAACAGTGAATTTTGTGAATTGTTTTAGCACAGAGACACCACAATCATAGCAACCAGTTCAGAAAAGTCAGATCCCTAGAAAATAGTTACACATTAAAAAGCATTAAATTCTTTAAAAAAAAATTAACTGAAGCATCTGAATGATATTGAACTTGGGAGGAGAGCTAAAGTATTTGTATGTATGTTAGCAGTACAGTGAAAGTCGTTCAGTTGTGTCAGACTATTTGCAACCCCATGGGCTGTACATCCATGGAATTCTCCAGGCCAGAATAATGGAGGAGGTAGCATTCCCTTCTCCAGGGGATCTTCCCAACCCAGGGATCTAACCCAGGTCTCCTGCATCACAGGCAGATTCTTTACCAGCTGGGCCATAAGGGAAGCCCTGTATATCTGTTGGTATTGCACAAATTCCTCCACCTTCCAGCTTTGTGACTTTGGGAAAGTGGTTTCATCTCCCTGAGCTACTGAGGTTGTTTAGAGATTTACAGGAAATGATAAAACTCTATACAGACATTACATTATTGCATAATTGCATTTTGAAAAGCATTACATCAAGTATTTAAGCACAGATCAATTAATCAGAGAAGAAATTTTTAAAGCAACATTTAAATCCAATGCAATGCCTTAATATCCAAGCATTAATGATTCTTACAATGTTTTCTTAACTATAGTTAACTTTTAATTATCTGCAATACAGAGCAATTTATCAACAGTGAAACTTCATCTCCTCTACAGAAGCATTGTGCTAAGATTTGATTACTGATCAGTGGGATTTTTAATTAAAATACAATATGTGATGCTGGAGGAATCTGCAAGATGAAACTGGTTTTCTTGTCATTCTTTGCCAAACCAGAAAAGGATATTTGAAACATAATTGCAGTTTTATTCCCTATCTCAACATCCTAGAGACTGTGGGGAAAAAAAAGCACCGCAGAATCTGGAATCGTGTCTTGATTAATGAATACTTATTTACTTCACCAGTGAATCCCATTAGCTCTTGTAAACTTCAGGAAGAGTCTCAAGGGAGAGCTTTGCTTTCTCTCTGGATTTCAACACAGGCTGTAGAGCTCCCTTGCTGGACGCCACTCTGAATTTCTGATTCAGTAGATCTGGGCTAGGGACCAAAAATCTGCCTTTCCAATTCATTCCAGATGATGCTGAGGCTGCAAGTCTGGGGACAAGCTGAGAACCAATACTTAGACAAAGGGACACTGAAAAGAGAGGATTCTGATTCTTGTGCTCTGGTGATGGATGACAGTCTAAGCAATACTGTAACCTCTGGGCTTCTTGAGGTTAGGAAGCCATTTCTGCTCCATTTGGACCAACTGATCCTGAGAGAACACTGCCTTCTTGACAGAGGAGGGTGCACAAGGACAATGTTTACCTTACCAACCGTCTCAGGCTGATGGACTGTCTCCTAGGGAGACAATTAATAGTCCTGCCAGTGCCTCAAGGCAGGAATTAACATATCATGAGACACCCGGAAGCTGGTTCTTAAATGACTTCATTTCTCTGTTCTTATCTATTGTGTGGTGATTTCTTCCAACAACTTTGTTTCTGTTTTCAAGTTCTTGAGAGCATATCTCCCAGTTATCCTAATATATTGCTTGTAATTTTTTCTTTTTTATAAACAGGTAGATTCACATTGTTTATAAGAAAAGACCAACTCTCTTACCTTCCTTGTTGGGTTAATTGAGACAATCAAATAAGAAGAGCTCTATATGAATGCTTATAAACTGCTATATAATGGCAGATAACAGATTCAAAAAAGTATTTGTAAGCTATTTATGTGGTTAAACAAAAGCTAGATGGGTACGACTTACATCAAGGAGTTAATCTGTAACAACAAAAAAGAAGAGAAAAAACAGGCAAGCCCAGGGGTTGTAGCTAAGAGTGGCACTGAACCGTAACACAAGCTATCTAGACAAAGTTGTATCGCATTTTGGTGGACATGTTTTATAACTCTTTGGTGAATACAAGATTGAAAGGAGGATGATTGATTTTGAATAGATGTGCCTGGACCTCCTGGTAATCCAAGAGGCAATATTATTTCAGTAAATCTGGTTTTGGTTTAAATAGTTCTTATTCATATAAACAAGATTCTGCTGACTGCATTCTGTATGTCATGATGTGAGCTCCCCTGCTCACATTTTTAGTAGTGGTTAATAATTCAAATGTGCACATGGATGATGATTGGTAGGTAAGCTGGAGTTGGCTCCTCACCCTTCTCTTTTCTCCCACACATTCCAGTTCCTCTATTGTCAATCAAAATTTCGGCAGAAAGGATGCTGTCAGCCAGAATCGAGTTACTGTAATGGAGACAAAGCAAAAATGGCCAGAGAAATGAAAAGGTTGAGAAGTGAAACAATAGTCTCCCCCCAAACTTAATAACCTCTATCAGAGAGGAAGTCATCCCATTCTGTCATAGTTCTAGTTTCATAGGGTTGGGTTAGGATGGGGATGCTTTGGTTGGGGAAATACAGAAATGTTAAAGCTAAACCTTGTGAAAGGGGCATATCCTGGTGACTTTTTATGTAAGAGACCATTGAGGCACATTCTCTCTTTTTTCTCTCATCTTGTTGAGGTGCTACTGTTATAGCCACGCTTTCCGGGAAACAGACTCACTCAGAAGGACAATGCAGATAGTGGAGTGCAGTTTATTACGCCGGCGGGCCCAAGGCAGAGTCTCCTCTTAGCCAAGGACCCCGTCCAGCATTTGTGAAAATCTTTTATACCCCATGCGTACGTGTCTAAACCCACCACCTGCCCCATGTGTACGTGTCTAACCCACCACCTGCCCCATGTGTACGTGTCTTAACCCACCACCTGCCCCATGTGTACGTGTCTTAACCCACCACCTGCCCCATGTGTACGTGTCTTAAACAGTCAATAGTCAATAAGCCCGCAGTTACATTCCAACCAGTTAATAATCGATAAGCCTGTGATTACATCTTGACAGATACGAAAAAATTTATGACCTATCCGGAGACAGGTGTGATTACGGTATGCTTCCTCTTAGGCAATGAGTAGCCTGGATGTGATCTTCAGGATTCCTCTGTCTGGAGGGGGTCTTATCCTTCCATTGTCGTCCTCACAGGCACTAAGCAGAGAGTTCAGAGTCCACTGGAGAGGCAGTCGAGCACAGCCAGCACGGACAGGCCTGAGATGGAGTTCAGGCCCTATGAATTCCTTCTTCACTACAAATGGGCTAGCTGTGATTTATAATTTTAAAAATATTCTTATTCCTAAAGAACAAAGGGATCAAGATTGTTAAGGCAAGATTGTGTGCCCATCACACGGTGAGGCCAAACAAACTGAAATGACAGAGTTTGGAGCAGAGAAAGTTTATTGCAAGGTTATGCAAGGAGCCAAGTTCCCAGAAGGGTTTTGGCAAAGAACTTTAAAAAGTCTGATGAGGAAGGGGTCTCAGGGTCTGTGATCAGTGCGTGCACAATTCTCTGATTGGCTGATAGTGAGCTAGCAGGGTGATGTAACGGGGGTTAACATTATCTGTCCAGGAGTCCTGAAGCTATGTGTTCATGGTCCTCAGGTAGTTAACATCTTCCTTTTGTTGCAGAAGGGGAGGTTTTACATCTGCAAAACAACTCAGGAAATGTGAGTTGTTAAATTATCTAGGTACTTCAGAGAGGAGCTAAAGGATAAGGGGGAAGGCCTCTGCCAATGCCCACCCCACCCCAAGGCCCCATGGGGTCTTGTTCTGTTCCAGGATATCCTGAGAGAAATTTTGGACTAATATTTAAGGGAACGGAGAATGGATTTCAGGACATAATTAGTCTTATCCAAGTCTTACCTGGTAGCTCAGCTGGTAAAGGATCCGCCTGCAATGTAGGAGACCCTAGTTTGACTCCTGGTGAAGGAGGAAACAGAACAGGCTCCATCTTGAAAGCAGGACTCCATCTTGGGCCGGACTGTGGACTTTGAGCTCTATGCCCAGTATCTATGGAAACGACATACCAACTGGAAAACCAGGCCCCCGGAAGGAAGAGCCCCGGGGCCCTCCATTACCTAAAAGAATACCCTAATTATCTGTGTGACCCAATAGAATCATCCATTCTATTATGCTTATTGGGGAATGACCACAAGCCTATTGATAATTGTCCACTGTTAACTACCTAGGTTTAAGGCAAATGAATCACAGGTTGACTTTGATTGTATCTTTCTTTTTCCTTTGTTCAGACTAATTTCAGGGAATTTGGGGAGGTGGGTTTGGGCACATATGCTTAGGGTATATAAGGTTTTCACCAAAACTAGTTGGGGTCCTTGGCTAAGAGAAGACTCTGCCTTGGGCCCACCAACATTGTCCTTCTGAGTGAGTTTGTTTCCTGGAACGCACGGTTACAAGACTGGGTCGGGAAGATCCCCTAAAGAAGGGAAAGGCTATGCACTCCAGTACTCTGGCCTGGGGAATTCCATGGATTGTATAGTCTACAGCGTCTCAAAGAGTCTGACAAGACTGAGCGACTTTCAAAAAAAATCATCTTACCCAGACTAGTTCACTAAGGGAGAAAAGCTAAAAGGGATTCAGGGAGAAGAATTCCTGTATTTTGCTGGAGTGAGTCGTCTGTTGTATTGTTTAGAAATTTAAGAAAAATGTTAAATTTATAGATGCATTTGTAGAATTTCTCGTATTTGCTTTGTGTGTGTGTGTGTGTGTGTGTGTTAGTTGCTTAGTCGTATCGGACTCTTTGCAACCCCATACCTGTAGCCCACCAGGCCCCTCTGTCCATGGGATTCTCCGGGCAAGAACACTGGAGTGGGTTGCCATTTCCTTCTCCAAAAGGAACTATAGAAAGAAAGAAAGTGAAGTCACTCAGTCGTGTATGACTCTTTGCGACCGCATGGACTGTACCCTACCAGGCTCCTCCATCCATGGAATTTTCCAGGCAGGAGTACTGGAGTGTGTTGCCATTTCCTTCTCCAGGTATTTGCTTTAAAGTACCCTAACAGAGGCTGGGAGGGAAATGTGTGTGTGAATATTATCTGTGAGGCAGCAGTGAGTGATGGCATGAAGTGAGATCTTCATTCCCTGCCCAGGAATTGAACCTGGGTGGCCACCTCATGCGAAGAGTTGACTCATTGGAAAAGACCCTGATGCTGGGAGGGATTGGGGGCAGGAAGAGAAGGGGACGACAGAAGATGAGATGGCTGGATGGCATCATTGACTCAATGGGCATGGGTTTGGGTAGACTCCAGGAGTTGGTGATGGACAGGGAAGCCTGGCATGCTGTGGTTCATGGGGTCGCAAAGAGTCGGACACGACTGAGTGACTGAACTGAACTGAACTGAGCCTGGAAGAAAACCAGGAATCCTAGTCACAAGACCAGCAAGGGCTAGAGGCTAGAAGTTATTATTTCCCTGGATCTTTGCCCCCAGTGAAAAATGCAATTCTCATGGAGACAAAAACTATAAAATGCAGGTACAAAGTTTATTACTTAGAGACATAACACAACAGTACTGGGAGAGCACAAAGAGAAGTGATTCATTTAGTTAAGACAGAAGCAAACCACACCGGGAGAGAATGGGTGTGGGTGTCTCCCATAGTGAGGAGGAGAGCAATAAAGAGAAGGTTAAGTCATCTATATAGGCAGTTCTTCCAGTTTTGTTTACTTTAGCCGATTATCTGCTTTCCTTCTCCACATCCGACCTTACCCTGGGACCCTGCCTGACATGCATGTGCAACTTTTTTCCAAGATGGATTCCAGCCCAGAGGCCTATGAGGTCATATATTAGCATCCCATATTATGGGGTGGCCCCTCCTTTTCGACCCCAAGGAGCTTTTCTGCACATGTGCAATGTCTCCCTTACCCCAAGAATGGGAAATATGTGACCTCCTGATCCATTACTCAGACAGGGTTTAGCCCATCTCTGTTCCTACCATGACGGTTATCTTAAAGTGCCCACAGGAGACAAAGCCTGGCTATTTACCCTGTTTTGGTTGTTTCTTCCATTGTAGAGAGCAAAGAGGAGGCTGGTTGTGATGTAGGAGATAGATGGGCTCCAGGTTAGACATTTACAACTGGCCTCCTCTTTATATTTCATGAGGCATGAAAAAGTGGGCTTCAGGCTAGATAATTACAAGTTAGGCATTTACAATCAGCCTCCTGTTTGCCCTCTGAAATGGAAGTAACAACAGAAACAGAGGATCAGGGTTTGTCTCTCGTGAACACCTTAAGGTAGTAGTCATGTCAAGGACAAAGAGGGGCAAGAGGATTTGCCCCTTGTTTGAGTAAAGGATTTAGGGATCTCCACTCCCCCCTCTTTTGGGACAAGGGAGACACTACACATGTGCAGAAAGGCTCCTTGTGGGTCAAAAGTCAGGGGATACTTCCAGGCCATAATGAGTCTTGCTCCTCTCAGAAGCCTTCACTTAGAGATCCATCTTAGCTGAGGGATACCATGCACCCCTTGGAGAAGGAAATGGCAACCCACTCCAGTACTCTTGCCTGGAGAATCCCATGGATGGAGAAGCCTGGTGGGCTACAGTCCACAGGGTTGCAAAGAGTCGGACACGACTAAGCGACTTGACTTTTCACCATGCACCCCACAGGAGGGTCGCAGGGTAGGTCAGATGTGGAGAAAGAAACCAGATACTTGGCCTGAAGAAAGACAAAGACCCGGAAGAAATGTCCTATATAAATGACTTTGCCTCCTCTTTACTGCTCTCCTCCTCACTGGTGGGGGACTCCCACATCCTTTCGCTGTGGCTGTGCATCTCTGCCTTGCCTCTGTCTTAACTAAACAACTGTTTCTCTATGTGCTCTCCCACTTGTTGTTGTGCTAAGTCTCTAATAATAAACTTTGTACCTGCATTTACAGCTTCTGCCTCCATTATTCACTGGAGGCAAAGATCCAGAGGAAATTAACTTCTAACCTGTATCCCTTCCTGGTCTTGTGACTAGGATTCCGGGTTCTCATCCAGGCTACCCAGGTTCAATTCCTGAACAAGGAATGAAGATCTTACTTCATGCCATCTCTCACTGCTGCCTCCATGGTGATCAGTTGTAAATATCTAACCTGGAGCCCACCTATCCCATTTCAGGAAATGAGACAGGAAGCTAGCTATAAGTGTCCAGCATGAAGCCTGTCTTTTTCTCACCCCAGGAAATGGACACAGGAGGCCTGTTGTAGGTGCCTATGCTGGGTACCATCTATCCCCTGCCTCAAATATACCTAAAACAAGTTTTACATGTACTCTTTTTTCTGTAAATTGGGGAAGAGGTCCATTTTACTCTGCTTTTAAATTCTATGTCCAAACTTCAATAATAATACTAATATGCCTAATAATTAAAAAAGAGAAAATTGTTAAGTGATTTGGTGATTTATAGATTCAATGGAAGAAGATAAAACCCAGTAGTTAGCATGGTATGTATTTCACTCAAGTAGGTTTTAAAAGCATTTATTTTATCAATATTTCAAAGCATTGTGTAAACTCACTATTCTTTCAGATTGTAATGTTGTCAGTTTTACGATGCCAACAACAGTTTTTCTCCCTATTATGGAAAGAACTAGCAGTTTGCAGTATGTGATCACAACTTCTTGGTTATTACCATGGTTTCAAGTCATTATGGCACTGAAGTTATAAGTACAGGCTATCAGATGTGAAAATCATATCTAAAAGTACAGCTTGTCATTTAGATATTTCTGAATATTTTGTTATTGGACAAAATACATATAAATCTGTTTCTATCAGAGTTTTTAGAATCCAGGAATTGGTAGGAAATATGGAGAAACAACTATAGAATATTCTAGTAGAAATGACTATAGACTGCTTCTTAGATCTGCAAAGACAAGTGAAGAACTGACCATTAAACATATAATTTGAGAAATTGGGCTTTTAATATAAATTATTTAGATTGGGTCTTTATGTTAACTGAATTCCCTGAACAAACTCATTTTCTTTTACCTTTGTGAATGCTGACTTCCTCAATTTCATGTGATAGAGATCAAGTGAGGCTTTTCTAGCACTAAGCTTCAGCTTAAAATAAGCACTAATTTCAAGTGAAAGTGTGGAGTAATTTGGGAACATTTTTCCTGCTGCTTTATTTGTGTGCAGACTGATTACAAAATGACAAAAGGAGTCAGGTGGCTTAATTGGATGCAATAGTGCTCACTGGGGCAAAACTGGGAGTCTGCTCATGTCTGTAATGCATTTTCATATTTTGCACAATATCTGGACATCCTCCTGAATTTGGTTCCTCATAATTCTTCTGCAGGGTTCTTAGCTTGAAAGCTTGTCCTACACATTAGTGTTATCTGGACAAACATGCTTATCGCATTCTTGGTGTCCACCAGAATTTAGGAAACATAGAAATCAGATGCAACAGTATAACCTGATCCTGCTTATGTATCAGATCTCATTCTGTTCTCCTTTGCATCAAAAGTTCTCTCACCTTTGGATCTTTGCATTGGCAACTCTCAGTCACATATTTGACAACTAAGGATCAGTTCGAAGGGCGTCCCAGGTGGTGCTAGTGGTGAAGAACCCACCTGCCAATGCAGGAGACATAAGAGATGCTGGTTTGATCCCTGGGTCAGAAAGATCCCCTGAAGGAAGTCATAGCAACCTATGCCAGTATTCTTGCCTGGAGAATCCCATGGACAAAGGAACCTGGTGGGCTAGAGTCCATAGGGTTGCACAGAGTCAGACATGATTGAAACAAATTAACACACACGCACGCATGCACAATCAGTTCTAAGCTAAATACTGTCCTTTCAGAGAGGTCTTTTGAGGCCAGTCAATCTAAAGTGCTCCTTTGCTGAGCATTTCTCCAATGAATTAACTTGTGTCACTTACTTCATTGCATTTTTTACCATTGGAAATTGTCTCATTCAATTATTTCTACATTTATCTTCTACCTCCCTTCACTAGAAGGTAATCTTCCTGAAGATAGACTTCATTTTCCTAGCACAATGGTTAGAACACCATCTGGCATATGATTGGGGCCCCAAAAGATATTTGTTAAGTGAATAAATGACTCACTAACCAAATGGATGAATGAATGACATTTATGTATGACTTTTCTTTCCAAATCATGGGGTCAAATATTTAGAAGGAATTGGTCATCAACATAAAATCACCACTTGCATTAGGATGACTTACTAAATGAGGTCCTATATTAAATAAATTAGTAAAACAAGAGCAAAGTTGTGTGACGTATCACATATGGTTGAATCATCTATTGTAATAGCAAAACTCCAGTGCTTGGTTATACAGAGTACTTAGAATTTCATATGGCAGTTTTGAATCTAAACTACTGAACATACAATACTTCATTTGTCCCAGAGATCAATCTAGCAAGGTGAAGTACTGGCAGAGGACTGGAATTAGAACCAGCCACAGTAAATTTGGCTTCCCAGGTGACACTAGTGGCAAAGAATCTGCCTGCCAATGCAGGAGACACAAAGATGCGGGTTCTATCCCTGCGTCATGAAGATCCCCTGGCGGAGGGCATGGTAACCTAATCCAGTATTTTTGCCTGGAGAATTCCATGGACAGAGGAGCCTGGAGGGCTACAGTCCCTAGGGTCGAAAAGAGTCTGAAAGGACTAAGCAACGTAACACCCATGCACGCACAGTAAATTTGGAAAGATATTAATAGCATTCTCAAACTTACATGGTGACTCCAAAGCTGACCAGATTTAGCAGATTCAAAAGGTGAGGTTGCCCTTGGTGATGGAGAAGGTTAACGAATCCTAGGGAAAACCAGAAGTTGTACTCATGGGCTGTATTCTAATTCATATTATTTCAGGTGAACTTGCTTTAAGATAGACTGTTTTCTCTTCATAGGGAACTCTATCAGATACTTCAGAAATCTCTATCCCTGGATATCCGTGACACAACATTTCACTGACAAAGATGCACATGTCCTTAAGCCAGGCTCTCCAACTGTGCCCCAAGCATCTATCACTGTTCCTCTAGATTTTGTCCCAGTCAAAAATTCTCTTGTTAGTGGCTCTGTCCCTATACTTTATCTGACAGAGTTACTCCTGTCAGGAACACTCTACTTACTATGTCCACTCTTTGTCCTCCATATGTCAATTAAGTATCAATTATTTAATGAGTATTTGTTGATGTGGCTACCTTAAAAAAAAAAAAAAAGGAAAAGAAAAATATTTCCAAGTGGTGGAACATTTACTACATCTGGAGAAAGAGCAAATGAAACCTAGAAATTGTTATACAGGGTAAAGTAAGTCAGAAGGAGAAAAACAAATATTGTATGTTAATATATATATGGAATCTAGAAAAATGGTACTGGTGAACCTACTTACAGGGAAGGAATGGAGATGCAGATATAAGGAATGGACTTGTGGACCCAGTAGGGGAAGCAGAGGGTGGGATGAAAGGAGAAAGTAGCATCAGCATACATATACTATCATGTGTAAAGTGAATGGTTATAACACAGGTAGCCCAGTTGGTGCTCTCTGATGACCTATAGAAATGCGGTGGAGGAGGGGAGAGAGTCTCAAGAGGGAGGGAACGTATGTATAATTATGGCCGATTTACCTTGTTGTTCAAAAGAAACTAACACAACATTGTAAAAATTAAAAAACAAAAATGAAATATTTAGGAGCCAAAATATGTAGAAATCTGGGAACCTTTTAGATACAGGGGGAAAAGTTGACTCTCCTTTTCCTTGTCTGTTAAGATGTTGTCATTCAGTGGCTAAGTTGTCTCTGACTCTTTGAGACCCCATGGACTGGAGCATACCAGGATTCCTAGTCTCTCACTATCTCCCAGAGTTTGCTCAAATGCGTGTCCTTTGAGTCAGTGATGCTATCTATCCATCTCAGCCTCTTTTAATACACCTGTTAAATTTAAGCTAGAACTCCTTATACCTTCTGAGTGTTGGAAATGATATTGCTAACAAAATTGGAAAGAGAGGAGGCACAGGGAGCACAAACAGTAGAACAGAATTGTTGCTGTCAATGAGGATACAGGTAGTGGCATGTCTATTTGTAAAAGTGTCATTTATTAAGGCATAATTTACATACAATAAAGTTTCCACATATTAAGAAAAAAGAGCAAACGAGCTCTCTGGTGCCTCCTCTCATAAGGACAGTAAATCCTATTGGATCAGGGCTCTTGTAAACTCATTTCACTTTAATTACTTCCATAAAAGCCCATCTCCAAGTATTACACTTCAGGGTAGGGCTTCAAAGTAAGAATATGGGGGGGTGAGGGGGGAACATGGCATTCAGTCCATGATAGGCATGGTATATTATTGGTAGCATTGGAACTACTGACTGATATTTTATTTGGAATTTTTGCAATACTTATAAGTAATATTAGTCTGTAATTTCTTTCTTGTCCACTATATCAGGCTATATGTCAATATTATTTTTGCTTAACAAAATGAATTTAAAATGTTCTCCATCATTTATGAGCTAGAAAAAAAGAAAATGTTAGTAACTCAGTGTGTGTGACTCTTTGTGACCCCTTGGACTGCAGCCTGCCAGGATCCTCTGTCCATGGAATTCTCCAGGCAAGAATACTGGAGTAGGTTGCTATTCACTTCTCCAGGGGATCTTCCTGACCCAGGGACTGAACCTGGGTCTCTTGCATTGCAGGCAGATTCTTTACCATCTGAGCCACCAGTGAAGCCCTTGATAACTGGTCTGTAAATATTTGACAGAATTATTTAGTGAAAACAGTTATCCCAAGTACTATTTTTCTGAAGCAGTTCCTTTACAGCTTTATTGCTTCTGTGAAAATGTATCTATTTAATCCTCCCAGCCTTATCAGGGTTAATTTTGGTAAAATAAATTTCTCTCTAAAAATATCTCTTTCTTGTATAGATTTGTGCTTGAATTACTGGTGTCTGATCTAGATTTAGTCTAATTTCGAAAAATAGAGACTAGATTTTGACCAATCCTAGAAAAATAAAGATACCTGATTTTTTCTTATATTCAGAAATCAGGAAATAGATGCATCATAATGCTTTTTCATTGGAATAATCACTGTTTTTATTTATTTGCATCTTATTTATACTTTTTCTACTTTTTTATGGTTGTTCCTTAAAATCCTGCCAGGAGGCTGATGACAGACTCCTGAAGGTCAGCAATTTGTTCTCTCCACACTATATACTGCTATTATCTACAATACAGTGCAATACAGTAGATGTTTAATAAATATACATTGTTATGAAAAGCATCATGGACCCTAATACATGCATGACATTTCATAATAATCTTCTAGTAACATGTTATAATTCAGTGCCCCATACTGAGAAAAAAAATTGGTTTAAGGAGATATATCTTTGTATAAAACTTTTAATAGAATTGTAGCTATCCCATTTTGCTACACTCTGCAAATGACTCTAAATAATATATTTAGAGAGTCGCAATTGTCAAGAAGTATGAATAAAAAATGATAATTTGACATTTACAAGAGTGAAAGTTTTGCACCATTAACCACAAGCAGAGAAATATGTGACAATGAAAAAATATCTGTCAAAGGAAATATTTATGAAATAGTTGGAGTTCAAGGGCATATACATTTAACAGCTGAGAGAAGTTTTCTGTTTTTTGCACATCCGTGTCAAAGATTGACTGCTACCTATTTTCCTTCAGCAAATGAGTGGCAATTTGGCTATTACCTGGGTTGGAATTCAGGGATCCATTAAAGCTTTCAAAATATCATTAATGGCAAGATCAGACATTTTTATGGAGGTAATCATTTCTTCAGATGGATCTTGTTAGCACATTTTCACACCCTATATTAGCATCATTATGGAACATGAAAACAAGGCAGATGCATCACCTTTAGGGTATCAAGTCAACACCAACACAGCAGTTTTATAAGTCACTGATCTGCTGTCAGCAGTGAGCAGTCTAACGGTGGGAAAGTGACCTTGAGATAAACTTCACATGTATCTGTAATGTTTCATTCATTATAGGCTCCTTAAAGTCTAAGATTTACAATGGAGACACCTTCAGATGAAAACATCACAAATAATTTGACATACTATGGCTTAAGAGCAAAAAATTCATTGGAAAATAATGAAGCATTTATTTCAACAGAAAGGAAGAATTTAGTTGCACTCTGTTAATTTATGTTTGGTCTATATTCACGGTTTTCTTGCTGGCTATATTTAATTAGTAACCAGACAGTTGAAATTAGTATGCCATTAAACTTTTAGACACATTTGCACAAGAAAATGAAATTTGCAAGCTAAGATTTAGAGTAACCAAGTCTGACTGTACCAAAAGTAACAAATTACGTTGAGCAAGCTCTTTAGAAATGTTTATTTTAACATGAGATCCTCTTCAATGAATATTTACATCCTTTGTGCCAAGAAAAGGAAAGCTTTCTGGGTCAGCATTAATTGTTCGGTATAGCTGTGTATGTATGACAGTAATCAGGAGACTTGAATATGTGTTATAGTTTAGACATACACACAGAAATACTTTAATAACTTGCATTTCACTTGGACAGCTCAAACTTCTTTTTTTCTGTTTCTGTGTGGCATGCTTGTGTGCTGACTGTAGCCCACCAGGCTCCTCTATCCATGGGATTCTCCAGGCAAGAATACTATAATGGGTTGCCATTTCCTCCTCCAGGGGATCTTTCTGACTTGGGGATTGACCCTTATCTCTTATGTCTGTTACATTGGCAGGAGGATTCTTTTACCACTAGCACCTGGGAAGCCCAAGACATACACACAAAAATGCTTTAATAGCTTACATTTCACATGGACAGCATAGATACAAGAATAAAGTTATCTACATAATTCATAAATAAATTCACTAGGTATTTCAAGACTGTCATCTAGCTGTCTGTGTACTGTGGGAGACAGTCAAGAGGAAAAATATACTTCTACTTTGGTCTGAAATATTTTGTAATCAAGGAAAAACATTTGGGATTTGTTTTTCTAGAATTCATTTTTTATATTTACAACTCTTTTTTTATTGGGGTTGACTTTGTTTTGTATTTGTGGGCTCAGCCAGAGGCTAATCTCAGTCTGGTAGTAACTAAGGATTATTAGACTATGTCTGTAGTGCACTGATTTTATTGAGCTGAAATGTTCCATTGAGTCTTATATCGAGGGTAAGATCCATACTTTATAGATAAATTATTCAGGTGATTTTTTTTATTCTTTTACCTTTACATAATATGCTCCATATGATTCCTTGCATACATTTCTTTCTTTTTTTTTTTTTTACAAACAGCTTATCGACCCAAACACACAGATATATTGGAACCTTTATGCATTGCTATTTTTAGGAGCCAAGTAGTGAAAACATTTCTGGTGAGATGGTGTTGGTATTATAGCAGTGAAATCTTGGCAATTCGTTGAATTCATCTTTTTACCCACCCCCCCCCCCCAATAGAATCTCATTTACTCCCTATCTCAATTCATGAGTTCACTGATTACCTGGTCTCTCAAATTGGAAATCCTGTTGTCATTCTCAACAGCTCTTCCTTCCTCAAACTTTATTCTCTCCCAATTCTGTCAATTCCCCCTACGGGGTAACTCCCAAACCACTCAGCTCCGTTCTTTCCTCAGTTTTAAAGATATATCCACCTGCAGGTTTCATGTGTGATTTCTGGGCCTTCATTTGTATGCCATGAAAAAGTATCTTCATGCAAGGGTGGGAAGAGGTCATTAGCATGGGAACAGGATTAACTGCTTTAACTAATCGGAATAAAATATTTTACTAAAAATACATCTCAAAATGGATCCTGGCACATCACTGGCTTTTGGCAGCATGGTTGAGAAATAAAAATGCTCTAAAATATTCCCCACTCTAAAAAAAAATAAATAAAATATTCCCCACTCTATTTCCAGTTATTGAGAACTATTTTGATTATTTCAGTCTCCTTCACACACACTTTACAGTTCTGCATTGCATGAGGATAAGGTCCAAACTCCTTGACAACTTATATGAAACTCATCCACATAATTCTTTGCACACTGAAGGATATCTATCTATCTACATATCTCTATATCTATCTGTCTATCTATCCCTGTGAATAAATAAATATGTATGAAATATATCATATAGGGCTTCCTTGGTGGCTCAGATGGTAAAGAATCTGCCTGCAAGGCAGGAGATATGGTTTGATCTCTGGGTCAGGGATCCCCTGGAGAAGGGAATGGCAACCACTCCAGTATTCTTGCCTGGAGAATTCCATGGACAGAGGAGCCTGAGGGCTACAGCCCATGGGGTCACAGAGTCGGGCACAACTGAGTGACTAACACTTTTGGTTTCGCTTTCTTTCATATATCATATATATACATATTTGGCATAGGTAGATATATACACAGTTGCGTGCATTCGTACATTGTAGGATATACACAATATGTGTAGTGGAGTATCAATGTATTGCATTTAGTTTTATTGAATATGAACTAGATAAGTATGAGAGGTTGGCATGAAACCGATTGTTGTCCATTTTGGTTAAATCAGCATGTTCCAGAGAGAGAAGTCAAAATTATACCACATCCATTTTGACTTTGTTTCAATTGCACTGTGGGAAGATGTACATCCACAGAGTAATTTGTGAAACATTTTACTTTCAATCTCTTACAGTCCTTTTTTTACTTTATAAACCTAATTTTATATTTTATTAATTTCAATAAAATGAGAATAAAGGTAGAGGTGTAAACAAAAAATAAGGGAGTCAAGGTAAAAACCGGAGCAGAGAGGGATGAAGGAGACATTGTAGAAATACTGTCATTGCAATCCAAGGCTGCTGGCTATAGACTAAACTTGTTATTCTGTTTCATTTTCTTTTTGAATTCTCTTTCCTGCCAAGTACTTTTCTCAATTCTAGTAAAATATTTCTTTTTAATAATTTAATATATTAATATAATAGTCAATAATTTAATTAATTAATTTAATAATTTAATACATTAAAAATTTAAAGGTAAATTCCACCTAAAGTTAATTTAACAATTTAAAGATCATTTATTTGACATTTATTGTCTTTTTGCTGAGATGGTCTTATTTATTTTTATTGAAGTATAGGTGATGCACAGTAATATTATATATGGCTACAAGTGTACAGTGTAGTGATTCACAGTTTTTAAACATTAAACTCATCGGGATGGGGAATACGTGTAAATCTATGGCTGATTCATATCAATGTATGACAAAACCCACTGAAATGTTGTGAAGTAATTAGCCTCCAACTAAAAAAAAAAAAAAAAAAAACTCATGGTTACCAAAAAGGAAAAAAAAAATATTAATAGCTACATTGTAAAATCTTGGCTATATTCCCTGTGTTGTATAAAATATCCTTGTAGTTTATTTTATGCCTAACAGTTTGTACCTCTTAATCCTCCACCACTCGATTGCCCCTTCCTGCTTCCCTCTCCCCACTGGTAACTACTAATTTGTTCTCTATATCCATTAGTCTGATACTTTTTGTTTCATTTACTAATTTGTTGCATTTTTAAGATTCTACATATAAGTGATATCATACAGTATTTGTCTTTATTTGTCTAACATTTCACTTAGCATAATGCCCTCTAATTCCATATATGTTGCTGCAAGTGGCAAAAATTCATTTTTTATGATTGAGTAGTATTCCATTCTGTGTATATGTGTGTGTGCATGCATGTGCATAACCATATCTTCTTTATCCATTCATCTGTTGATGAACACTTAGACTGCTCCCATATCATTAGTTCAGCTCAGTCGCTCAGTCATGTCCCACTCTTGGTGACCCCATGTACCGAAGCACGCCAGGCTTCCCTGTTCATCAACTCCAACTCCAGCTCCAACTCCTGGAGCTTGCTCAAACTCATTTCCATAGAGTTAGTGATGCCATCCAACCATCTCATCCTCTGCCATCTCCTTCTTCTCCTGCCTTCATTCTTTCCCAGCATCAGGGTCTTTTCTAATGAGTCAGCTCTTCAAATCAGGTAGCCAAAGTATTGGAGTTCCAGCTTCATCATCAATCATTCCAATGAATATTCGAAATTTATTTCCTCAGGATTAACTGGTTTGATCTCCTTGCAGTCCAAAGGACTCTCAAGAGTCTTCTCCAACAGCACAGTTCAAAAGCATCAGTTCTTCGGTGCTCAACCTTCTGCATGGTCCAACTCTTACAGTCATAATGACTTGCAAAAAACCATAGCTTTGACTAGACAGACCTTTGCCAGCAAGGTAATGTCTCTGTTTTTTAATATGCTGTATAGGTTTGTCATAGCTTTTCTTCCAAGGAGCAAGCATCTTTTAATTTCATGCCTGCAGTTACCATCTACAGTGGTTTTGGAGCCCAAGAAAATAAAGTCTGTCACTGTTTCCCCATCTATTTGCCATGAACTGATGGGACCAGATGCCAAGATCTTAGTTTTTGAATGTTGAGTTTTAAGCCAGGTTTTTCACTTTCCTCCTTCACTTTCATCAAGAGGCTCTCTAGTTCCTCTTGGCTTTCTGTTATAAGGGTGGTGTTATCTTCATATCTGAGGTTATTGATATGTCTTCCGGCAATCCTGATTCCAGGTCGTGCTTTATCTAGCCCGGTACTTGAATGATGTACACTGTATGTTAGTTAATTAAGCTAATTAATTAACTAATTAATATACAGCCTTGACATACTCCTTTCCCAATTTGGAACCAGTCCGTTTTTCTATGTCTGTTTCTAACTGTTGTTTCTTGAACTACATGAAAGTTTCTCAAGGGGCAGGTAAGGTGTTCTGGTATTCCCATCTCTTTAAGAATTTTCCATGGTTTGTTGTGAGCCACACAGTCAAAGGCTTTAGCATAGTCAATTAAGCAGATTTTTTTTTTTTAATTCTCTTGTTTTTTCTATGATCCAATCTATGGTGCCAGTTTGACCTCTGGTTCTTCTGCATTTCCTAAATCCAGCTTGAACATCTTGAAGTTCTTGGTTCACATACTGTTGAAGCCTAGCTTGGGGAACTTTGAGCATTACTTTGCTAGCGTGTGAGAAGAGTGTAATTGTGCAGTAGTTTGAACATTCTTTGGCATTGCCTTTCTTTGGGATTGGAATGAAAACTGACCTTTTCCAGTTCTGTGGCCACTGCTGAGTTTTCCAAATTTGCTGGCATATTGAATGCAGCAATTTCACAGCATCTTCTTTTGGAATTTGAAATAGTTCAACTGAAATTCCTTCACCACCACTAGCTTTGTTCATAGTGAGGCTTCCTAAGGCCCTCTTGAGTTCGCCTTCCAGAATGTCTGGCTCTAGGTTAATGATCACACCATCTTGGCTATCTGTGTCATTAAGATCACTTTTGTATAGTTCTTCTGTAATATTCTTGCCACCTCCTCTTAATATCTTCTTTTTCTGTTAGGTCCATACCATTTCTGTCCTTTATTGTGCCCATTTTTGCATGAAACATTCCCTTGGTATCTCTGATTTTCTTGAAGAGGTCTCTAGTCTTTCCCATTTTATTGTTTTCCTTTATTTCTTTACATTGACCACTTAGGGAGGCTTTCTTATCTCTTCTTGCTATTCTTTGGAACTCTGCATTCAGATGGATACATTTTTCCTTTTCTCCTTTGCCTTTCACTCCTCTTCTTTCATAGCTGTTTGTAAGGCCTCCTCAGACAACCATTTTGCTTTTTTGCATTTCTTTTTCTTGGTAATGGTCTTGATCACTGCCTTCTGTATAATGTCAAGAAGCTCTGTCCATAGTTCTTCAGGCACTCTGTCCATCAGATCTAATCTCTTGAATCTATTTGTCACTTCCACTGTACAGTCATAAGGGATTTGATTTAGGTCATACCTGAATGGTCTAGTGGTTTTCCCCACTTTCTTCAATTTAAGTCTGAATTTTGCAGTGTGGAGTTCATGATCTGAGCCACAGTCAACTCCTGGTCTTATTTTTGCTGACTGTATAGAGTTTCTTCATCTTTGGCTGCAAAGAATATAATCAATCTGATTTCAGTATTGACCATCTGGTGATGTCCATGTAAAGAGTCTTCTCTTGTGTTGTTGGAAGAGGGTGTTTGCTATGATATTAACTCCTTATTGGTCATCATATTTGCAAATATTTTCCTCCAGTCCATAGGTTGTCTTTCCATTTTGCTTATGGTTTCCTTTACTATGTGAAAGTTTTTAAGTTTAATTAGGTCCAATTTGTTTATATTTACTTTCATTTCCTTTGTTTCAGGAGACAGAGCAAAAATATATCGCTGCAATTTCTGACATTTATTATTTACAAAGCAGTGTTCTAGGGGCTAACAATTATAATTCCAACAATTCATGAAATAGTTTTAAAGGTATATACACAAACATCTCTGTGAAAAACAGGGAGACAGTGATTCATCCTCCTCCTGTTCTCTGAGTTTTAGGGAATGGACCCTTAGCCACTCAGAGACCAAGTTATAAATCTTGAAGATTAATTTACCTGCTTTCTCCTATTTTCTACTTCAAAAACAGTCACCAAATCCTGTGAACCCTAGTTTCTATCATTCACCTCTACTGTTACATGGCATCCTCTATCTATCTAGCTACCTACCCCTCATATTCATACATAAATAAATTCTTATTCCTTCTTTATTTTTAACCCATCATCATATATAATTGATTTTATCACCAAAACAGTAAATCTAAATGTATCTTACCATTATTATAATTATTAACTCTACAAAACACCAGAGTAGATGTCTTAAAAAGCAGATTGAACCATGTCCACTTTGGGGTTGAATGCAAACTTTCACCATTACCTGTAAGAATCTGCATGGTCTTGCCTCTTCTGTTACTCATCTAATTAGCACATATATTTTGAGGACTCATGGTATGCCAAGTTAGACACTGGATATACAAGAGTAAGACATTTATGCTTTCTTTTAACCAACTTGTATTCTAGTGGAAGTTTTAGAAATAAGTATTTTAAATTACAAATAAGTAATTACATTGTGATACATTTTATGAATATCATAAAACAAGTAAGTTTAATTCTAAGCCATAATATGGAGAGGGAATGCCCATTTGAGATAGGGTATCAGATGGTAAGGGATCACGCAAGGTGAAAAGATATAAAAATGAGATGGAGCCAATCACAGGATGGGTGAGGACAAAGTGTTCCACACAAAAGGATCTAAATGTGCAAAATTCCTAAAATGAGGACCAAAAAGAGGGCCTGAGTGTCTAGATCAAAGTGATATAATGGGAGAAGTTCAGAGAAAGTGATAGAGATGTAGGTAAGAGATTGTATTCATTTTCTATTTTGCTGACAAAGGTCTGTACAGTCAAAGCTATAATTTTTCCAGTAGTCAAGTAGGGATATGAGAGTTGGGTATAAAAAAGGCTGGGTGCCAAGAATTGATACTATTGAATTGCCATGCTGGAGGAGACCCTTGAGAGTCCCTTGGACAGCTAGGAGATCAAACTAGTCAATCCAAAAACAAGTTAAGCCTGTATATTCATTGGAAAGACTGATGCTGAAGCTGAAGCTCCAAAACTTGGCCACATGATGAAATGAGCCAACTCATTGGAAAAGACCCTGATGTTGGGAAAAACTGAAGGCAAAAGGATAAGGGGGCTGTAGAGAAAGATGGTTAGATAGCATCACTGATTCAATGGATATGAGTTTGAGCAAACTCTGAGGAGATAGTGAAGGACAGGGAATCCTGGCATGTTGTAGTCCATGGGGTTGCAAAAAAATTGGACATGATTTAGAGACTGAACAACAATAACAACAAAAATTTCTGTAAAACAAATTGTCATAAAATTAGTGGCTTAAAGCAATGTACATTTATCTAACTCACAGTTTCCATGGATGAGCATTCTGGATGTAGCTAAACTGGGTCATGGCTCAGAGTCTTAGTCTTATGAAGCTGCTCTCCTGCCACTGACCAATGTTTTCCTTCAGGAGCTCAGCTCACATGGTTGTTTGCAAATTTCATTTCCGTGTTCTGGGACTGAGACCCTTATTTTCTAAGGCCAGGGGCAACCCTAGCTCCCAAATGACTCCCAAAGTTCCTTGCCATATGGCCTTCACAAGGCTGTCTCATTACATGGAAACTGACTTCTTCAAGGACAGCAAGGGCATCTCTCATTCTAGACTGCAGTGATAAGAGTGTTTTAGAATGTAACATAATGATGGAATGACTGTTGTATTATCTTTGCCAGATTCCATTGGTTAGGAGAAAATCACAGTTTGTACCAAAGGGTTCAGTTGTGTAAATTATGGTAAGGAATTTGAATTTGTTCTAAGTGAAATAGGATTTTGCAGAAAAGAAGGAGGAAAGAAAGACAAAATCATGTTTCAGGGAATTATGACAAAAGAAGGAGCTAATTCTGTTTTGTGGCTCAGAGAAGATTTCTTGGAGAAGGTGGCTCTATGGTAATAGAATAGTGGATAAATACAAAAAGAGATGACATCAGATAATATCTGTGTAGGGACTGCAGGTAGATTGAGGGAGAGCAAGTAACACACACATGGAGTATTCAGGATGAAAAGTGAAAGTGAGAGTCGCTCAGTGGTGTCTGACTCTTTCTGACCCCACACTGCAGTCTGCCAGGCTTCTCTGTCTGTGGGATTCTCCAGACAAGAATGCTGGAGTAAGTTGCCATTCTCTTCTCCAGGGAATATTCCTGACCCAGGGATCAAACCCGGGTCTCCTGCATCGCAGACAGATTCTTTACCATCTGGGCCACAAGGGAAGCCCCAGTATTCTGGATGAATAATTTCAAACATGAATAGAAACCAAGTGAATGTGAATATAGTTGGTAATTTTGTATCGTCTTAAAAGGAATCTATGTTATTAGACATGCTAGTTTGGAAGATAAGCCTGGAGTTGACAATAGGGAGAATGAATTGAAGAAAGAACTTGGAACTGGTAAGAAGCCACTACTTCTGGTGAATTTTTAAGAACATTTTAAATACATTTTGAAACCACTGAACTGCACAACATGTGCAGTGTCAGAAAAATTGTATTTATTTCTTTTCCAACCACATTAATTGAGGTATGATTGACATAAAAAGAACTGTAGATACTTACCATATATAACTCGATGTGTTTGGAGAAGTGTACAACCATGAAACCATTATCACAATCAGTGTCATAAACATATTCATCATCTCCAAAAATTTCCTCCCACTATCTCTCCTTTTTTTGAACAATTTTCTTTAAAAAGGGCTGCAGCCTAAAAAGAGCTGTAACTGGAATAAAACGTTCCTTAGTTTGCTTGCACGGATTCTTTTGAAGGACCGTGGTTTTAAGGGCATGTCAAAAAACTAGGTGCCCTATCTTTAATTGGAAATTTTCAGTTTTAGGTGAAAGGAAGTGGAGTAAGAAACTAGGACTTGTTTTTATACTAGGTAGAAAATACTGAATTTCTGTGGGACTAGAAGCCTGGCTGCCCTGCTTATCTTTGCATCCTCAGTCATTAACATATTCTCGATGATTCCAAAATATTTAAAAAATAGACAAGTAATTAAACAAGGCATAATATCAAAGCATCTGCCTGCAATGCGGGAGATGTGGGTTCAATTCCTGCATCAGGAAGATCCCCAGGAGAAGGAAATGGCAACCCACACCAGTATTCTTGCCTGGAGAATCCCATGGACAGAGGAGCCTGGAGGGCTGCAGTTCCTGGATCACAAGAGTCGGACATGACTTAGCACTATCTTTCCTTCTTTCTAATATCAAACAAATATTTCAGCCGTCAGACGACTACCACTTTCCACTCTGTTCTCTCTCCTTTACCTTTTTTTTCCTTCCTAATATCCAAATTCATTATTAAATTTCTAGTCTAAAAATCTTGATGCATTTTTATCTTGTTTAATGTTTGAATGAAATTATATAGATTGCCGTATCCACAGACTCTATGTGATGTGTGAGATCATTCACAGTATGTAAGGCAAGATCATGTCAATTGCTTCAGTACTAATGATGATTATACTCTGATTTGCACTGTCTTTGAAACTAAATTTTGATGATTCCTCATCTCACAACTATTTAATGCCAAACTACATTCTGGATTATGAAAGAATACACCCTAGGATATTATTTCTGAGCTACTAAGTAATGATTGTGAGATAAGATAAAAGGTGAAACTGATGTTTACTAGTGCATGAATAAAGGTATGTTTGATATTTTATTCAACACAAATATTTGAATATCCTTTCTGGGATTTTCTAAATAAATAGCATATTAGCATTTAGAATTGTTTAAAATATGTATGTGTACTCCTTCATTCACTTTCATGAATATTAACAAGGAATGAGGCTATTTTTTTCACTTGATGGGATTCTGGCAAATAAGATATTTCTCTTCCCTTAGCGCTGTGTTTGCCATCTAAGAATAATAAATAATTGTTAAATAACTGCATGCTCAGTGGCTTCAGTCGTGTCCAGCTCTTTGCCACCCCATGAACTGTAGCCTGCCAGGCTCCTCTGTCCATGTGATTTCCCAGACAAGAATAATGGAGTGGGTTGCCATTTACCTTTCCAGGGGATCTTTCCAATCCGGGGACTGAACCCTCATCTCCCTCACTGGCAGGCAGATTCTTTACCACTGAGCCACCTGAGAAATCCTAATAATTCAAATGAATCTGTATTTCTCTGTCACTGTGGGTTGAGAAAATTACTCAGAATTAATAATACAGACTTCACAACAACTGCTTCACTCTGGATAGTTTAATATTTAAATGAATATTTTATATATGTAAACATTGTGTAATATTCAGTATCTGCCTTGATAAATTATTTCCTTTTTAAGAAAATTAAGATTATATGTGAGAAAGAGGGTTTAAGTAGAATTCAGTCAAAATATAGGACATTTGTGATTAAAAAACCCTTGAGAATTTTTTAATGTGGCTTAGTGTACTAGGAGGTTTGACACTGTAAAAATGTTTAGCACCTGGGTTAACTGCAGAAAATCGGAAGCCAACCCAAAGACTGCCATGACACCCAGAGCTTCATCAGCTTCTGAATGTGGACATGTGTGAAGGCTGTTCTAGTGAAAATTACTTACCATGGATAAACTTTTGTGATGATAAGCTGTTATTCTTTTTATTAAAAATGAGGATTTTTCATCACAAAAGGATATTCTGCTTATGAATAATTTGAACAATTCAGAATAAGATAAAATTGAAGAAAAACTCATCGATAGCCTTACCATCTGGGAATAAGCACTCTAACTTTGCTACCTTTCTTTTCAGTATTTCTATGCACCATTTTTTATCCAGCTGTGTTTATATATGATATGAATAGGTTTATAGGAATCTAGGGGAAAGCTATAAAATTTGAAAAACATGCACAGGATAAGGAAGAAACCCCAGAATTCTATAAACAGATATAACCTCTTAAATGAGTTTTCTGAGTTTCTTTTTTTTTCCCCTATGACTATGGACATCATCTTTTATATTCTGATTGTGAAGGTTAGTAATCAGAGGGATATTTTTGATAGAAGAAACTATCCTCTGAGACTTGTTGACAGAGGACATTTCTGTGAGTAGCTTGATTTATTAGTTTTTCTTGATGAACAGAAATAAGGATAAGTTTAAAACACAAGGTTTAAAAATATGAAACAACATAAGATTTAAAAATATGAAAAATGTTTTCCCAGGGTCCTTGGGAATGAAAATGTATTTCTTTATACAATCTGACTTTGTTAAGAAAAACTCTTTCAGTGTCCCAACCAGTTTAATGAAAATAATATTACATAGGGCTTAAGATCAAATCCAGTCTCTGCCATTTGGTAGCTGAGTGACCTTGGACAAGATAATCTGTCTGTGCTTCATGTTCACATCGATAAAGTGGGGGTTGATGAGTCAGTACATGTGAACTGCTTAGAAGAGTGCTTGCCATTTCATAAGTGCTATATACAGGCTAGTAAGTTTAGGGGAAGAACAGTAACCTCTACTGTTTAAATGAGTTGTACTTGGCAGTAGGGGGCTTCCCAGGTGGTGCTAGTGGTAAAGAGCCCATCTGCCAATGCAAGAGATGTAAGAGACATGGGTTCAGTCCCTCAGTTGGGATGATCCCTTGGAGGAGCTCATGGAAACCCACTTCAGTATTCTTGCCTGGAGAATTCTCATGAACAGAGGATCCTGGCAGGCTACAGTCCTAGGGCTACACAAACAGTAGGACACGACTGAGGCAACTTGGCACACACACAGGCAACAGTAGACATTGTATGGACTATGCATATGAAGCATACAACGGAAAACATTTTGTTGGGGACTAGCAAAGGAGTTACAGAGAAGGCGATGGCACCCCACTCCAGTACTCTTGCCTGGAAAATCCCATGGACGGAGGAGCCTGGTAGGCTGCAGTCCATGGGGTCGCTAAGAGTCTGACACGACTGTACGACTTTACTTTCATTTTTCACTTTCATCCATTGGAGAAGGAAATGGCAACCCACTCCAGTGTTCTTGTCTGGAGAATCCCAGGGACGGGGGAGCCTGGTGGGCCGCCGTCTATGGGGTCGCACAGAGTCGGACACAACTGAAGTGACTTAGCAGTAGCAGTAGCAGCAAAGGAGTTAAAATAGAAAAGAAACAGCTGAACCTAGTTTTGATACCAGGCTATTGTAATTAATCTAAACTTGATGTGTTAGTTCAAACACAGAAAGGAAAGGTTTTATGTTCTGAGAGAATAGCATTGAAACAAGTATACTATCAAGGGTGAAACAGATCACCTGCCCAGGTTGGATGCATGAGACAAGTGCTCAGGGCTGGTGCACTGGGGAGACCCAGAGGGATGGGATGGGGAGGGAGGTGGGAGAGGGGATCGGGAAGGGGAACACATGTAAATTCATGGCTGATGCATGTCAATGTATGGCAAAAATCACTATAATACTGTAAAGTAATTAGCCTCCAACTAATAAAAATAAATGAGTCTAAATTTATGCAAGACATTTAGAACTTGTAGCAATCTTGGGGAAGAATCTTGGGGATTCTTGGGGAAGAGGAGACAGGTGGGCTACAGTCCATGGGGTCCCAAAGAGCCAGACAAGACTGAATGACTAAGCATGAGCCTCAGTACTGTAAATAGAGATAATCACTTCAATTTCAAAGGTCTTTGTACAGATGAGATTTACAAGTGCTCAGCCGCTTAGTTGTGTCCAACTCTTTGTGACCGCATGGATTGTAGCCTGCCAGGCTCCTCTGTCCATGGAATTTCCCAGGCAAAAATACTGGAGTGTTGCCATTTCCTTCTCCAGGGAAACTTCCTCACCCAGGGTTCGAAGCTGCATCACCTGCGTTGGCAGGCAGATTCTTTACTACTGTGCCACCATAATTTACATCAAATACTGGACCTGAACTAAGCACCTAAGAAGTAATAACTGCTATTATTGTGAAGAGTAATAATAATAATTTTTAATAATTCTAAAACTCTCTGTATCTTTGAGTTCTTAAATTTATCTTACCTCTAAGACAACTAGAGTAGATTTAAATCTTTGGTTTCAAACAAAAATTTGTGATGGTGCTTTTTGACTTTTTCTGTACTTGAGAATCTATTTCTGATTCTTTTTCAGATGAAAAACCATCTGAATGTGCAAGTATTTCCTCTCTCCCAACTAATTTTCTCGAAGTATTATAGCCATGTTTCCACTCTCTCCTTTTTGAAAGAGGAGAAGTCTGAGGTTTGGTTTTTGTAAGAAATCTGATTGTTTTCCTGGAGCTTATAGGATTTAAAAAAAATTTTAATGTGTTCTTTGTCCCAGTAAGACATCACCTCTTTTTATTGATTTCACATGGAAAGTTATGATCCTGTTTTAGATCTCCTTACATTTTTCCAAATTAGTTTTTTTAAAACTGTCTTTCAATACTTTTCACCCATTCTATCCATATTTCTCACCCATCTCAGCCATCCTCAGAAGAATGACCTTTACACATTTTTCCTTTGCCTGCCCTTGTTTGCTTTGAGTTAATAGCTTTTTCAAGTTATTCCTTTGATTTATGTATTTAATTTTCCTTGGTGTCATCGAAAATGTAAATTTAACATATTGTATTATTATTTCTCTTTCTGACTCTTCCTTATCTCACTCTTCTCTCTTTAAATCACTTATGTTCGTTTTAGCTAGTTATTTCCATATAACTTTCTATTGATCTTGCATTGAGGTCATCATGTCTTCTTGCTTTCTAATATAGATGTCAAACCCTACAGCTTTTTGGTCCTTAAATTACTTCTTAACAAGTAACTTTTCTTTTTAAAGTGTTTGTTTATTTATTTAGCTATGCTGGGTTTTAGTTGCACCTTATGGGATCTAGTTCTCTGACCAAGGATTGAACCTGGGCCTCCTGCATTGGGAGCACAGAGCCTAAGCCGCTGGGCCACCAGGGAAGTCCCATTAATAAGCAATGTTTTATTCCTAAAGAAGAAGTAGCACTGATTCTGATTCTAAAGGATGGGTTTCCTTTCTTCTTTTTTTCAGTGAAGGAATTTGTTTTACAGTCTTTATTTTATTCTCTCTGTCCATGGAATTTTCCAGGCAAGAATACCAGAGTGGGTAGCTATTCCCTTCTCTAGGGGATCTTTTGACCTAGGGATCCAACCCAGATCTCTTGCATTGCAGGCAGATTTTTTGCCATCTGAGCCATCAGGGAAGCCCAGGTACACATAGAAAACTATCACCTTGAACTCTCTTGCCTCCTCGCCTCTATTTTCACCTGTATCTTCGACTTCACAGAGATATATCTACCAGGATTCATAATCTTAATACAGTGACTGATGAGAAATACTGATGAGAGATACAATTGAAGCATCCAGAATGCTGGAGTCACAAATACAGAATAAACATTAGTAGCATAGCTGCCCGGTGTTTTGATTAGCATGGGTCCTGAGTGAATGAATAATGCAGGATATAGCTATTTACTTTTACAGGGACAGTGAATTATGTTGCTGGCAGTGTTAAAGGGGTATTTCAGTCTTTGACTGTTTCAATCGATTTGAGTTAATCTTGCTGTCAATGGAAATTGCTTCCATATTCTGATCATTCATTGCATGCAAGTCCTACCTAACAGTGGTGTTTGTGTGTGTGCATGTGTGTGTGTGTTGATGATATTGTTGTCATCATCTACAGATGTATTTTTCAATAAAAATTCGGGGAGTCTGTGTTGGGGACTTATCACTTAAAGCCAGAAATACACACTTTCCTTTTAAGCATGATAAATGGATGTGTGATCTGAGACTGCCAGAGAAAGTTGAGCTCACTGTAAACATTGTTTACTTGATGTACATGAATGGAAGGTTCTCACACAGGTTTCATTCATTTACTCCCTCATCCAATTCAGTTTCACAGGTATATTTTTGTACTTTGTCTTTTTTTTTTTTTTTTGGAGATACCCTGCCTCATGAAGCGTATTTACTTATCACTTATGAATCTCTTGTTTCAATATCAGCCATGTAGAACAAAGGACCACATTAAATAGCAAGAAGAGAAAATAGATAGTGAGAAGCTGTATATAGTCCTCTTTGACTTAATTTCAATATCTACCTTCCTTGCCCTAGCTTACCATACATAGGAGTATCTAGGTAGTATGGGGCAAGGAGGAACAGTGTTCCAGTTATGTTTGGTTTATATTTAACTTAATTGCATTCCTGCTAAAAAAGATGAACATGATTTATAAATACCTTCCACAGCTATTCTGAACACTCTTTTTCTACCTCTTTTTCTCTTTTTTCTTTCCACTCTTAGTCCCACCGACCCTGATTACACTATTTTCCTTTTCTATCAGAGATAAGGTAAAGAAGAAGAAAAAATTCAAGAAGAAAGAGGAGTAGGAGGGCAAAGAGAATTAAAATTGAATTTTTCTTGACCTGTCTTCTTGTTTACACTTCACATCCTGAAATGATAGGATAAGCTATAGGATTATCCTTTCAGACTACAGAGGAGTAAACTTGGGTGTGAATAAGCTTCTGTATAACAGAATAAGGAATCCAATAAATCTGAATAGGAAATGAGTTTAAAATATGTATTATGATTTTAACATTTATTTTAGATGCAAGTCGTTCACAGCCTGCTTTGTGTTCATGTGTAAAGATATTTGTTTTTGTAAATCCACAGTGATCCTTTGTAGATCTTTATATAAACCCTTGCTATTGCCTCATTCCTGTGGGATTGTTGAATAACGTAGACGTCAGGATTCCTGGTTATCTGTTTCCTCATGGTGCAGATAAAAACTGAGTTCCCCAAGTCGTAGGAGAATTGGGGGCTAGAATTGAGAATAAGATCTTGATTGCAGGTTGTACTTCTTTTACAATCTGTTTGAAAAGTATCCTAATATTTATATTTTAGCCTTATAAAGCACTGAAGTAGATGTGAGACCAATGCACTATTTTAGAGAAGCCAGGATTTTAGTACCCCAGTTGTATTTTCACAACAATAGGCTGCCTCAAATCAGAGATGGATAGTGTCAGGATTTAGCATGAGTTTTAGGCTTCACCAGAATCAAGATGTCAGCAGTAAAAAGCTTGTCTCCTTCTACTCATGAATTAATTATCTCAAACAGTTTGAATTTAATGACTGTAGAGTATGAAACCTCCTTGGCAGTCCAGTACTTAAGACTTCACCTTCCAATGCAGGGGGTGCAGGTTTGATACCTGGAAGGGGAGCTAAGACCCCACATACCTCATGGTTAAAAAACCAAAACATAAAACCAAGGCAGCATTGTAACAGATCAATAAAGACTTCATAAATGGTTTGCATCAAAAAAATATTAAAAAAAAGACTATAGAGTATAAATTGACTAAATTTTCTCCTAAGACAGCTGCCAGAGAGATGGCTGGGGAATCCGTTTTGAGATTCCTTGTCTTCACTTTCATTTGAAGATTTAATTAGAAGCATAGCTGTTGCTGATATAATGAAAGTTGAATTTGAGGCCCACTTGAGTCTGGCTGGTGGAAAGAGTCTCTGGTGAAGCAGTGTCAGGAATATGCATTTACTTTAACTTCTCTCTTACTTCCAGAAGCAAGTTTTACCAAACAGAAATAGAATTCATGCAATGTGTTAACGGTGATTATGTATAAAACTGTCACTCACCAAGGAAGACCTTGTAATTAAATTAGTTGAAGTGACTGCATTTTTAGAGCTAAAGTTTAAACGATTCCTATGTACGTAGCCTGCTGATCTCAGCACACTACTACTTGGACATCTTGTCTTTGACCTCAGATGGCAACATAAAAATTACCTCATCATTCAATATGAAAAATCCGATTGACCTATCTGTTTAGGTAGGCTGATCCCTGCCTTAGAATTAACCATGGATGTCCTTCCTAAATGACTTTTGACTGGGCTAGCACCTTTAAATCCCATTTTTTCACACCACATTTAAGTTTCCTTAGTCAAAATGTTTGAGAATATATGCATGAAAAGACTTAAAGGCTAATACACATTGCCACGAGCTAATAAACATGGCACTTGACTTTTAAGGAAAAAACAGAAATTAGAGACTCACACTTTATGTGTCATTCCCAGCTCCTCTCTGCATGTTGTAAATGGTCAGGCTCTCTGGTGTGAATGGATCATAGCTCCACATTTGCCTAGCCAACATCATCTGTAGTGACACCATCAGAACCAATATCACCATCACTGACAGCACACATCTTTCTCTGCAGAGCAGCTATTGCATTTCTGTGCAGCAGGTAATATCCTGACCTCCTGGTTATTGAGCATCCATTGTTACCTGATTCAACAGTGGAGATGTGGGCTGGTGTGCTTAATATGGCTGACAGACACAAGCCAGGCAGCAAGAAGGCAAACCTATGAACATTCTACCATCTCCCCACTGAAACTTCTACAGCAGCAAATGGTGAATGGATTAATACTATTGGTCAAATTTCATGCTTTCAGGGGGACCTGTGATTGTTTTCAGTGTTTGGTTTCTCGAGACTGAATCCCAACCCAGCAGTTTCCTCCACCACGTTTTGCTTCCTTTACATCCCTTTCCTTTTGCAGATCCTAATCCCATGAGGACTCCCTAATAACCATCCACCTGGCTAATCTCTACTTCAAAATCTACTTCCCCAATTGTCCAGCCTGCCAGCAGACCATGTGTAATACCTTCCTTGCTTTTGGTACTGGGTCATGCATTAGATATCTAAAGTTCTAGGACAGTGCTTCTTTTTTTTTCTGATTTCTAATAATAAAATTCCTCTGGTTGTGCTGGGAGTGTAGTTTTCTGATGTTGGCTTTTATGGTCTCTTTCTCTAATGCAGCATAAGTCCAAGCAAAATAGCTTGTCTACACTTTGCAGATTCATTCAATCCATTGACTATTCAAGGAAATTGAACTTGTTATTTATGGCTTCCTTGGATAAATATTTTTTTTTAAAAAATTAATGTTTGTAAATAATTTGAGCTCACTGGAAAAGTTTGACAGGTTATTTAACAGGATATTGAATGGTATGGAGAGATAGCATTATTTCAACTGTTTGATGTTTTAGCTGTCCTTAGGAAGGCTCTTTATTCATGGAAATAGCCTAATTTTAAGTGCATTATATTTTGCCTTTAAAAAGTATACTATTAAACAGAAAACATTGCAACTGTACTCTTTGAGTTCAAAAAGAAGAGCAGAAGTCAAGATATGAGGGAAAAAAAGATAGTGATAGGCATTTTTGAGTAAAATTTAGATTATTATACTACTTAACATTAAATGAAAACTTTGTAAGCAAAAACTGGCAAAAGATGGGCTCAAAACAAAGGGGATATTTTCTCATCAACAGTCTCTGAGTCCATGTATCTTGATGGTATCTTGAAATGGGAAAAGCAAAAGTGGACCATTGAGACATTCATTGTGGAAAACACCAGACAAATATTTCTACATCTTATAGAACATTTTAATTTTTGCATGATGAAAGAATGCACACTGAGGATCAATTATCTAAATTAAGGGTGCTTCCCTGGCAGTCCAGTGGTTAAGACTTTACCTTCCAATGTAGGAGGTACAGGTTCACTCCCTGGGCAGGGAGCTAAGATCCTACTTGCCTTGCAGCCGAAAAACCAAAGCATCAAACAGAAACAATATTGTAATAAATTCAATAAAGATTTTAAAAATTGTTCACATCAAAAAAAATCTTTAAAAAAATTATCTAAATTAGGGGCACATGGGTGTTCAGTGGCTCAGTCATGTCTGACTCTTTGCAACCCCATTGACTGTAGCCTGCCAATCTCCTCTATCCATGGACTTTTTCAGGCAAGAATAGCTTTCTTTTAATGTGTGTGGGTTAGTCACTCAGTCGTGTCTGACTCTTTGTGATCCCATGGACTGTATAGACTGCCAGACTCCTCTGTCCGTGGAATTCTCCAGGCAAGAATACTGGAGTAGGTTGCCATTCCCTTCTCCAGGGGATCTTTCTGACCCAGGGATGGAACCTGGGTCTCCTGCATTACAGGCAGATTCTTTACTATCTGAGCTACCAGAGAAGCCTGGTGGACACTAGTTTTGAGGCATTCTCATCCCCTCCCAGCCAGCCTTCAATTGCCAGAAGTTTTATATGACCTTTTGGTACCAGGCTTATTTATCTCAATGGCCTGAAGGAACAGGACAGTTGTCCTACTTAAAAATTGATGAGTTATAGAGTAATATAAGGATCAAGAAAACAGAAGCAAGACCGACTTGATGGCATATACTTGGCATGCAACGTTATTTTGTTTCAGTGAAATTTTATGTAAAAAGGTGGCAGGGCTTCCCAGGTGGCTCAGTGGTAAAGAATCTGCCTGCCAATCCAGGAGACATGGGTTTTATCCCTGGGTCCAGAAGATCCCCTGGAGGAGGAAATGGCAACCCACTTCAGCATGCTTGCCTAGGAAATCCCACGGACAAAGGAGCCTGGCAGGCTACAGTCCCTGGGGTCACAAAGAATCGGACACAACTTAGCTACTAAAACAATAATATGCTGTCCTGCATCACATTCCTAGGCTTCAGGAACATATGAAAATTTGTGATGAAGCCAAAGAAGAAAGAATATCTGAGCATTAAGCAGAAGCTAACGTTTATTGCCTTTCTGTTTCTGGCACAATTCTAGATGCTTTCATCTCCGTCTCCTTAGGACCCACGAGAGGCTTGAATTATTGAGCTCATGTTACAGAGAAGTTAGTAACTCAGCTGATATCACACAGTTATGAAGAGGAATCAAGATTCAAAGCAAGGACAGTGAGACTTCAAAACCCACATGTAGTCTTTCTATTATACCAAAGGTAATGATCACATGCATTTGTACACCCTCCTTGGCTCTCCAGGCCTCTTATTCTCCCTTCCCTTTCCCTCCCCTTTCTCCTCTTCCTCATCCTTTGTCTTCCTCCTCCTTGTCCTTCTCTTCCTTCTTTGTGAATATCTGGTTAGTTTATTTATTTAAAAAGAGCTTGGGATCTTAGCTATGAATTATAAGGCAATCTGAGGTAGATGATATAAAAGTTAGATGATATAAAAGAAAGATATAAAAGTTAATTGCTATCTAATGTTGAAATAATAGTGCTCTGACACATTAGCTTTGACTCACCTGAGATCTCCTCTCCTCTTCAAATAGCAAACAATCAAGTTACAGAGGCCTTTTTATGTTGCAGGGGGCAAAGGACTACTGATTGAAATGAATTCATCACATAGGCTTAGTGTGTTTGTACAAAACAGATCTATCGCTAATAAAGTCCTTTACCACGTTTCTGGAAGGAATGGGTTAGGAAAACATTGTATAGTTTTAAAGAAGCGTAAAATTATTTTTAACAGTTCAAAAATAAATCAGATGCACTTAGCTCCGTGCTTGTCAACTGGATGGTTTGTGTCCTATGGGACATTTGTGGGTGACTAGAGACACTGTTGTCACAACCAAAGGGGGTGTTTTTAGCATTCAATGAATAGAAACCCAGGGATGTTGCTAAACATCCTCTAATGCATAGGAAAGCCCATCACAAAAATTTTCCAGCTCAAAATTTCAGTAGTAGCACTGTTGAGAAAACTTGGTCTAGGTTAAGAGCAATTAAAAAAAAAAATGAGACTAATTTTTCTCTTGTCTGATATCCTAGAGTCAAAGCCATAGGACATTCTTGTGCCTCAAAGATTTATGTAAATCCATGGCTGATTCATATCAATGTATGACAAAACCCACTGGAAAAAAAAAAAAAATAAATAAATAAATAAAAAAAAGAAAAAAGAAAAACCTAAAAAATAAAAAAAAATAAAAATAAAAAAAAAAAGATTTATGTCTTTATTTAAAATTTTGATATTTTATTCATCATGGATCTTTGGATTTATGCTTATTTTTTATAAGTTCATCATAATACTATTCATCTTGACTTTTAAATTTCTAATTATCTCCTTGAATTTTGTGCCCAGGACATACATCCTACCCACTGCATCCTATTCCTGGCTCTGTTAAAGATACAAAAAGGGATTCCACACATATGCATTACTATACAGTATTTGTTTTTCTCTTTGTGACTTACTTCACTCTGTATGACAAACCCTATTTCCACCTACACCTCTGCAAATGACCCAATCTTATTCCTTTTTAGAGGTGAGTAATATTCCATCGTGGGAGACATAAGAGACTCAGGTTTGATCACTGAGTCAGGAAGATCCCCTGGAAGAGGGCATGGCAACTCATTCCAGTATTCTTGCCTGGAATCTCATGGGCAGAGGAACCTGGTTGGCTATGCTTCATAGGGTTGCAAAGAGTTAAACATGTACCACATTTTCTTCTGTACCACATCTTCATCCTTTCATCTGTCTATGAACATTTAGGTTACTTTCATATCCTAGCTTCTGTAAATGGTGCTGAACATTGGGGAACATGTATCTTTGAAATATGATTTTCTCAGGATATATTCCCAGGGGTAAGATTGCTGGGTCATATGGCAAATGGTGCAGATGAACCCATGTTCAGGGCAGGAATAGAGACATAGATATACAGAATGAACATATAAACACAGCGGGAAGGGAAGTGTGGGAGATTAGAATTTACCTATATACACTCACATATAAAATATACACTAACATGTAAAATAGTTAGTGGGAAGTTGCTGTATAGTACAAGGAGCTCAGCTCAGCGCTCCATGAAGACATGGAGGGGTGCAGGGAGGTCCAAGAGGGAGGCGACGCGTGTATACAATAGCTGGTTCACTTCATTGTGCAGCAGAAATGAACACAACATTAAAGCAACTGTCCTCCGAAAAAAAAACCAAAACAACACATATAAGTAGAGAAACATAATATAGCATGGCGGTGAGGAACGAAGGTGAATCAGATTTAACACTTTCCAATTCAATGTCATTGTCACTTTATTTCCTTCTTTATCTGTAAAATTGAGAAAGAAGAACCTGTGACACATGTTGGTTCAAGGGATATGTTTATCTGTCAACACACCACAAACACTGGCTATTTAAACGCAGCGCTTTGTGTAGCATGAGGATGGGTGAAGGAAACTGACTCTTTGTCTGTTGCTTGGTCATACTTTTAACTAAAGATATCACCCAATCCATTCACTTTCTCTGCCTAAGCTGAAGGCCACACATAAGCCCTCTCTTTTTGGTTGTTACCTCCATGTGGATGTAGAGGCAGTAATTTCCAATCGCCTTGACCAAGATTCACTTTCTACTTCTACTACAATAGCAGAACTTTGAATATTAACAGACTATCAAAGCCAACAACCAAGTTAATAATTTGAAGTAAAAAGTGGAAAATAAGAAAAGAATTAATGAAAGTTGAGTTTCTAAAAAGTTGTTTCTAAAGCAAATCTGGTATACATGCATATCTTGGTTATAGTACAATTCTGATCCTTGCCACATGGCATTAAAAAATCAAACAAACCAAAAAGCAATTCTAGATTCTCTTGTACCTAGTTATGGCCATATAATAAGTAGTGCTGACCATCGTGGAAACATACAGAAGTGTGTGAATTTCTTAAAAAGCTGCTTATAGATCTAAATTATTTGGGAGATTTGTGTGTGTGTGTATTGCATTTAGCCTGCATTGCCAAAGTGATGGCTGGAGCTCCTGCAATCACTCTGAAGTATGAGAACACCTTGGAGATAATAGACATATTGGAATACTAACGTAGAAAAATAAGTTTCAGGATTCCCGCTATCACCATGGATCCTCAATATTTATTTTTGTTACAGACACATCTAATTTGAACTGATAAAATAACCTTTCTATGTGTCACTTTGGAAGCTCTGAAAACTAACCAAATTCCTCCTATGACACCAATGGTAATGAAGATTTGTACTTATATCAGACTTGCTTAACTTAGAAATAGATTTTTAATACTTTAATTTCCATTACTTTTTTCTATCTTCCACTTATGTTTCAAGTTTTGACTTGGTTATTCTGTAAATCAAATTTTGGCTAATGGTAGGTGCAGATATTCCTTTCATTATAGAGGACTGGAATGCAAAAGTAGGAAGTCAAGAGATACCTGGAGTAACAGACAAATCTGGCCTTGGAGTACAAAATGAAGCAGGGCAAAGGCTAACAGAGTTTTTCCAAGAGAATGCACTGGTCATAGCAAACACCCTCTTCCAGCAACACAAGAGAGACTCTTTACATGGACATCACCAGATGATCAAAACCGAAGTCAGATTGATTATATTCTTTGCAAAGATGGAGAAGCTCTATATAGTCGATAAAAACAAGACCAGTAGCTGACTATGGCTCAGAATATGAACTCCTTATTGCAAAATTCAGACTTAAATTGAAGAAAGTAGGGAAAACCACTAGACCATGCAGGTATGACCTAAATCAAATCCCTTAAGATTATACAGTGGAAATGACAAATAGATTCAAGGGGTTAGATCTGTTAGAAAGAGTGCCTGAAGAACTATGGACGGAGGTTCATGACATTGTACAGGAGGCAGCGATCAAGACCATTCCCAAGAAAAAATACGTAAAAAGGGAAAATGGTTGTCTGAGGAGGCCTTACAAATAGTTGAGAAGAGAAGAGAAGCTAAAGGCAAAGAAGACAAGGAAAGATATACCCATTTGAATGCAGAGTCCCAAAGAGTAGCAAGGAGAGATAAGAAAGCCTTCCTCAGTGATCAACGCAAAGAAATAGAGGAACACAATAAAATGGGAAAGACTAGTGATCTTTTCAAGATAATTAGAGATACCAAGTTAACATTTCATGCAAAGATGGGCACAATAAAGGACAGAAATGGTACGGACCTAACAGAAGCAGAGATATTAAGAAGAGGTGGCAAGAATACACAGAAGAACTATATAGAAAAGATCTGAATGACCCAGAAAACCACAGTGGTTTGATCACTCACTTAGAGCAGACATCCTGGAATGCGAAGTCAAGTGGGCCTTAGGAAACATCACTACAAACAAAGCTAGTGGAGGTGATGGCATTCCAGTTGAGCTATTTCAAATCCTGAAAGATGATGCTGTGAAAGTGCTGCACTCAATACGTCAGCAAATGTGGAAAATTCAGCAGTGGCCACAGAACTGGAAAAGGTCAGTTTTCTTTCCAATCCCATAGAAAGGCAATGCCAAAGAATGCTCAAATAACCACACAATTGCACTCATCTCACATGCTAGTAAAGTAATGCTCAAAATTCTCCAAGCTAGGCTTCAACAGTATGTGAACCATGAACTTCTAGATGTTCAAGCTGGTTTTAGAAAAGGCAGAGGAACCAGAGATCCAATTGCCTACATCTGTTGGATCTTTGGAAAATAAGATAATTCCAGAAAAACATCTACTTCTGCTTTATTGACTATGCCAATGCCTTTGACTGTGTGGATCACGACAAACCGTGTAACATTCTTAAACAGATGGGAATACCAGACCACCTAACC